>NW_015114972.1:22681-95323 GCF_001443285.1 Poecilia latipinna
GAAACAAAGACAGTGAACCCTGAGAAACATGGTCGGGGATCCTTCAAAAGAATCATAGAACACCTATGAGATGAACAAGAGAATATGAGAACCCCAAAAATGTTCTGCAATGAAATTTCAAGATGAAGAAAAATTAAAAATAACTGGAGTGATTATATTAGCTTTTATTAAATGAGCTGATAGGTAAAAAACATTTGTGATCATTTCCAAAGACGACATTAAAACTGAAGCTCAGGTGAAACCTGACGGCAGCAGACTTGAAGCTTCAATGTCTTGATTTCTCATCCTGCAGAAAGAAAGACAGAAAAATACAGTTTGTGTTTTAATCAATATTATTCACAAGAGTTTGAAGCAACTTGAACAGTAAAATGAGGCAGTAACCTTGATGACATCAGCCAGCTCCTGTAGGACCACTTCATATTGCTTCTCCATCCCCTTCAGGCATTCTGGTTTTACTAACTGCCTCTGAATCCCGGGGCTTCCTGCGTCCATCACCATCCGAAGGAAATTATTCTCCTGATGGAGGGAAGAGAAACTCAAACTGCTAAAGAGAAGCATTCACTCTGGTCTCAGTTTATTACTGATCGTCATTTCAACCATGGACACTGTTATTTTGGCCAGAATTTAAAACAGGGCTAACCTCCTTAGGAACTCAATCATCATCTACTAACCATATGAACCATATTTTAAGTAGTAATAAATGTAAGCGTGTCCTAATTTATTCTTGACAGAACTCCCTACACTCTTCTCCTCTTTCCATGAAGCTCTTCTCATTCCAGATCAGTGACTGTACCTGAATCCTGAGCAGAAAGGTGAAGGCCAGTCCAGGTTTTCCAGCTCTCGCTGTTCTTCCGATCCTACGTGACGAGAGACGCCAGGACAAAAACATGACTTTCTGACAGACGGGGACAGAAGGGACAGTTTGAGGGATGAGACAGCGGAGCTGCTGACCTGTGAATGTAGGTCCTGATGAACTGCGGGGCGTCATAGTTGACCACACATTTGACATCTTTGATGTCGATGCCTCTGGCAGCTGCATCTGTGCTGATCAGCCTGCAGGAGGACAGATCAGGTAAATACAGCAGAGCGGTCAAACAAGCTGCAGCACAAACAAAGCAAGACCACAGAAACGGAGACATCAGATTCAGGAAAAGTCGCCATCGGCTCGGTGCTGCTGTGTGGATATAAGTGATGTGAAATGGATGTTTTGCTCTCTCAACTCAACAGGAAGATGAAAGAACTCAAAACTGTCAGAGAGCAGAGAGGTTTTAATAACCAGCTGCAGCATCACAACATGGCTCATGCCACTATGTGGAAATGAATACACAACCACAGGCTACTGGAGGACAAACTGACCACTTTTCCCTCACTTACTACGTCTTCTACTCTCTAACTTACAATATTTGATGTTATTTCAACTGTTAAGTTTCCCTTTTCTTTCCTTTTTTCTCTCTCCATAGCAGCTAACCCTGGCCTAGTGTTCTGTTGTAGATGTGGCGTCTTCCTGGAGGATGGGATTGGTTGAGATAATGCTGCCAAAAAACAAACATTCTCTCTCTCCTTCTGTTAACGTTTTGCATTTCCTTAACGCAGAACGTTCTCCTCATCAGTTCATCTGTTCCTGCTCTGTCTTCTCAGACCTCCAGTCAGTCATAGCAGACGACAGCTTGTACCGAGTCAGGTTCTGGTTCTGCTGGAGGTTTCTTCCTGTTAAAGTGGACTTTTCCTCTCTACTGTCGCTAAATTCATGGTTGGCATGAAGACCTGCTGTAAGCAACCGTCTGCTGTCACTGACTCAATGCAGTTTGAGTAAAAACTTTTCCAACTAATCTGAGTGACAAATTGAGCTTAATGAACTGTTTGATAACTCAGATCAACAGGAACATGTGAAACTAAATTGAAACAACTATTTTTGTAAGTGGTGAAATGCTGGCGTCGCTGTAGGAATAAACTGAATTGGCTCTCTGTTACTGGATCGATTCTCATGTCAGTGATCCAGTGTGCTTCTGACTCACAGCTGGATCTTCCCCTTTTCAAAGTCCTTCAGGGTTTTCTTCCTCTCACCAGGAGAGAGGCGTGATGAGAACTCGGCCGCCTGCACTCCACCAAACAGCTTCACCAAACAGTAGAGTCTGGAAAACAGATGAGACGGATCAGACGACACACTGAGAGACACGAGTCAGTCAGTCAGTCAGTCAGTCCGTCCAACCTGTGTGCCGTCTCTCTGGAGTTGGTGAAACAGAGGATGGGGCGGAGCTTCAGATACAGGACGAAGTGAAGGATGAGCAGCGGCTTCTTGTTCATCGTACATGGAACATAAAACTCCTGCAGACCAAAAGGAATCATGTCAGAGTTTCACTCTCCAGCTTCAGTTATCGGTTTGCCCTTCAAGTCAAAAGGCAGCGTCTTACCGTGAGGCCCTGGGGGAAGTCGAAGCGCTCGTGTTTGTGGGTGGGCTCTTCTGGCGTCGTGCTGCTGGAGGGGGAGTGAACGGAGCTGAAGAGCTGGGGCTGGTGGAGGCCCAGCTGCTGCAGCTTCTCCGGGTTCTGGGTGAGCGTGGCGGAAAAGAGCAGCTTCTGGAGCGGCATCTGACCTGGAGACAGACTGAGACGAGACGCAGCGCGACGTGAGGCCACGATGTAGACGTTTCACTAACAACACGACTCAATCTATTACAGAATGAACCACCAGTCCTCTGACATTACAACTGTTTAACAGCATTTTGTGCCAAAATGCTCAGGCTGCAGCCGTACATTAGCTTAGAAATCTGGATTAACAGAGTAATCGATTTATTTTATTATTACTTTGAGGTAGATACCGCTGGTCAACAGCCAAAGAAATTGTCTGGAGCTTTAGGGTCATTTTGATTAGCTAAATCCAAAAATCACATTGGTTTTGCTCAATCAGGTCAACTTTGTGAACTATGGAGCAACAAGAGCATCAACATGCAGGACTTGTTCTCACATCTGGAGAATCTGATCAATGAGTGATGAGCAGGAGGAGAGATTCATCAGGACAGGAAAGAGACGGAGAATTTTACACAATGAAGACCTAATGTTCAATTCACATGTACTTACCCTGATCAGTGTTTATTATTCAATTTACAGAAATCCAAGTTTGTAACATTTAATTAACACAGTCTATTAGAAAAATAATTTCTCCTAAAACCTTGAGATGAGAAACATTAACAGAAATGGTCTGATAATGTCACAAAAATGTCATCAATTTAGTCAGAAGGTCAGATTTATCAAAATAAAATAAAATAAATAAAAAGTTGAACTGATTGAGAAAAATGTGTTATTTTTGGATTCAGAGGAGCAAAATAATCCTAATGCAGTTGAAAAAACATAGATAACTTCCAAAATATATATTTTTTGTAACCCCTTGTGATCAGGTGGAAATTGGAAATGATCTTAAATAAAGCCGTGGCTGAAAATGTCAAGTAAACTTCATGTTCTCCTCCAAGCCTCTTCACTGTGTAGTAAGTAAAACAATTTAACAGAATGAATTCCAGGACTCACATCTGAACATTCATGACATTTTAAACTGGAATCTCTGTGGTTACTCTGAATAATCTGTGAATAAACCTTCACCTGAATGCTGCATGCAGACAGACTGCTGCTGTTGTCTGACCCACCTGGCTGCTGTGATGCATGCCGGCTTCGTCCTCCTGAACAGGGTTCTGTCCTCTGGTCCAGCCGCTGAGCAGTACACCGCCTTCAGCACCTGGCTGAGCCATAACTGGTGCATGCTGTCGATCATCCTGTCGGCCTCGTCGATTATCTGAGACGCAGACAGAAAAACAGACGCAGCGTAACATCAGAAACCAAAGAGTTCTGCTCTACGCAGCGAGAATACTGGGATTTTTAGGAACCTACCAGAAACCGGAGATGTTCCAGGCAGAAGCCTGGGTTTTTGCTGATGTGATCGACCAGTCGACCTGGAGTAACGACGACTATGTCTGCTGTGCTGCACCTCACACTGCCTCTGAAACAGACAGCAGGTTGTCGGATTTGGATCTGCAATACTGCTTTTTTAAATGGGCACTATTGTATATTTTCCAGGCACAAAATGCCATTTTGTAGCACTAATCAAGAAGTTATAAAAATTCTGCACATACCAAACATGATACATTTGACTTTGTAATAAAACATCTTGAAATTGGGCCTCTGTCTCTTTAAGAAAATCCTACTCTTTCTGAAACTCCGCCTTCAGGAAGTCATCACAACATGGCTCCTCTATTAACCCTTAAAGTTTTTACCAGCGTTACACTGAGCAGTAGCTCCTATAATGAGCTCAACAGATGAACAGTTCCACCAGATGTTGGCTAATTGCTGCTGGCTAGTCTGAAGGAGCTGAAAGGCGGAGATGAGCTCTGTGAGGCGGAAGAAAACCACAGAGCTTGGAAACTGCAGCTCAGAGGAGGTGCTTTGTCCTTGAAGGCGGGGCTAAGTCCAACCAGCCGTTTTGTACAGCTGAATGGTTGCCATGGAGATTAAAGGATTTCTCAAACATGGATGAAAGAATCAAGGCAACACTCCAGGTATTTTTTGATGAGGGAACATCATAACATAATGAGAAGCAAAAAATTTCAGTTTTACAGAACACTGCCCCTTTAAAGTTACTCAGCTTGAAAACGTTCATTACATTATATTTAAGGATCAAACCAATAAATGAAGACTTGCTCTTAGTTTGCCGTCCTCACCGTTGCTCCGAAAGCGAAGCGCACTCTGCAGCAAACGACCTCTGACCCCCCAGCATGACCACTTTCACAGGAGTTCCTTCGGCGTACGACACAAACACTTTGTAGACCTGAACCAGACACACATTAAGGTCAGAACACTGTGAGGGTTTAAGAATGTGCAGAAATGATTAGGACGTTCCGACCTGCTGGGCGAGCTCTTTGGTTGGCAGCACAGCCAGAGCCCGGATCTCACACACCGTCCGCTCCATCAGAACCTGCCAGGAAACACACACGTCGCTGGGAAACCTGCACCAGCAATGCTTGATCAAAGCACCGCAGAGGAAATGCTGGCTGCTCACCTGAATGACAGGAATGACAAAGGCCAGAGTTTTTCCGCTGCCTGTTGGTGCAGAAACACAGAGATCTCTGGGTCTGTAGCCTCCTCGACCAATCAGAAATCCGTGCTGAGCGCCCTCCAATATGGCCGGGATCACCTCTGCCTGCACTGAAAACAGATCACAGCAGGATTATGACTTAGACTGTGAACGATCAGCCACTTTTATTAAGTAAAATGAGGACAGAGTGGTAGAAAAGCTCATGAGGCCTGGACTAAAACATCTGTTCCAGTCATACTGCACCACTTTACCATCACATGTCTGACACTGCTTGATACTTTAACTAGGCCATATTTGGTTAGATTGGATGATTGTACTCACAGGTTGCATTTCTTATAATCATTAGGAAGTAAAAAAGGCAAACAGGAAATAAAATAACAGTAACAGTGAGTTTGCATACAACTTGGTTAAAACAATGTAACTGAGGCCCTGGGGATTCTTACATGGCCACCTTCTCTCTCACTGCAAGTCATTTCCTATCTACAGGGTTGAAGTTAATAAACAGAGTTATGATGAAGCATATCACAGGCTTTATTGTCAATAGCTGTTTCCCAAAGTAACCTACAAATAGCCCCAGCTGACCCCTGGGTGAATCTACCGTACCTGGAAAAAAGTGCTGGATTCCATTCGCCTCCAGTTTCCTGAGAAGCTGAGCAGAAACCCCAGAAACAGAGGAGACAGGAACCAGGTTGCATTTAATGTCTCTGTGAATGACATCGGGCTCAGCGAGCCACTGAGGCAGGACCCGCTTTGCCTGAAGAAAAACAAAGAAAGTGGAATAAATGGCAGGAATCCTTATTTTACTGGGGTAGGGTTAGGGTTCCCCCCCGATACCATTGTACCTTATGGACAGGTCTGCTTTCAAAACCGCCGAGGACACGGAATCCTGTCGCTGCAGACGAGTCCTTGTTTGGCTCTTCCACTTCCTGTTCCCGCTCCGTTTCACACCTGCAGCTCTCTGGAGAAACACCCACCACTGACTGACCTGAGATCCAAAGATAAAACGACATTAATGGAAGAAAAGTTACACAAAAAGTAAGAAGACATCAAAGCATTACTGTGTGACAGACAAAACATTCAAATAACTTTTGTTTCTTCTGTCCGATGTGTATTGCTAGAAATATCAGCATCAACTAGCTTCACTGGGAGCAAGAGGTCAAACATTTTACACATGTTCTGGGTTTGTTGCACCTCAGGGAGACAATCAGGGAGAACGCAACATCATAACAAAATTTTGCTGATTTTCTGCCCTCTTGCGAAACAGATCTGGAGCTCAGTTGAGTTTTACCTGGTTAAATAAAGGGAAAAAGTGACAAAAACAATGACTAAGCATTCATGTGACAACGAACCAGATGACTTCCACAGTTCAGTCACATGGAAGCCTTTTGTCGTCCTTCCTGTATTCTGACCATATTTGTTTGCTGCTCCAACCTAAAAGAACTAGTGTTAACCTGCTACATTTGGTGCTTCAAGCAGGATAAAGTTCTGAAGATGGACCCAGATGGAGAGACGTGCTCCAATATGAGACCTTTATGGAAAACATGCTAACCAATATGATCTGATGTCTTTGAAGTCATCTACCCAGGTCGTCCCTTTTTATGGAAATGCTACAGGGGGACACCCACAGCCTCTCACAGCCAGCAGGGGGAGTACAAACAGCAGAGACACTTCCTGTTTGCTGTAATGGAGATATGACCAGTAAGAACACACCTGCTCTGCTGGGAAGAAGTAAACAGAGTGGAGGATTTCACAGCCATCGTTCACCTGAATTTACCTGAATCCAACCTGCTGGGAACCTCAATCCACTCACTGCATCCACAACTGGGACTTTAACAGGTGGAAAGAGAGACGCTATTCCAAGCAAAGCTGCCTCACAATATAATATTTATTGTTTACTTGTAATCCATAATGTCTCACAATATGGATTGCACAATTATGTGTTTAGTTTATGGCAATCTTTGAAAAGGAATGTCAGGAGTTATTAATGGTGTTTATTAGGGATGCACAATATTATCGGCATGGTATCGTATTGGCCAATAGAGTTAGGGCCATTCGGTCAACATAACTCACTGATATAAAAGACGTCATTTTGTATGAAAAACCAGTGACTGTGACGTCTGCAGCACAGCGCAACATTAAATGTGTACTGTTTGAGTGTTGTCATTGGCTTAGAGAGAACAGATGTCAGGGATAAATTTGACATTAAACATAATGTCAGTTAAGTTTTACTCAACTGACATTATGTTCAGTAAAACAATGTTTTACTGAGCATTTTCAGCCTCCTTTTTAGATAAATTTGCATTTGGAAGCAGGTGAAACTGACAAAGATAATGCAACATTTTAATTCCACAGTAGAGAAAGCCATATAGTTTCAGTAAGTATGTATAGGAAAAAATATTGGTATCAGTTATCAGCAAAATGGGTTTTAGAATATCAGCATATCGGCTATTGACCAAAAATCCAATATTGTGCATCCCTAGTGTTTATTCTTGTTAGTTCCATCTGTTTGTGGCGAAACAGTTGCTAGAAGTTAGTTCCAGTTGGTCTGCTGAACGGACGTCTTTTAGACTGGGATCTCTTCAACATTGATTTTAAGTGTTAGTCATTCATGAGAATGACTAACACTTTAAATCAACCAGGTCCCAGAGACAGCATAGCAGTAAAAAAAAATAAAGTAATCTGAAACATGTGAGCCTAATGAAGAGAGAGAAAATCCCACCCGATTCCTGACTCGTCTGCTTCTTATCCTCAGCTCCCTTTCTCTTCTTTTTCCCCGCAGGCTCAGAGCTGTTAGAGTCTGCATCAAGCAAAACTCCCGCTGTTGATTTCCTCTTCTTCTTCTTCTGCTGTTGATGCTTTTCACTGCTTCGTTTCTCGTCTTTGGTCTCTGACGGAACTTCCTGCTGCTCGGTTTCTTCTTCATCAGTCCGTTCTCTCTGCTTTGCTAAACTCTGTCTTTGCTTCTGTTTCACCTTCTGCTGCAGTTTGGTCAGCAGCGCTTGGGAATGGGACACATTGGAGATGACGCCGTCTTCGTCGTCTCCAAGATACCTGAAAAGACGAATAAACTGATGTTACAACTACAGTCTGCTTTCAATACTACAGACTTATAAACTCTTCAGTAGGTCGATATTTGATTTCTGTTGGTTACAATGTTGCTCTATCTATTCAAAAGCTACAAAACATTTGTTGTATCAGTTTTTGATATTAACAGTCCTAGCTGATGTTCTATTTTCTTTTTTAGTTGTTTTATGTGTACTAACTAGAAATTGACCCAGTCTGACAAAATATGTTCCATTACTAACAGGTTGTACTTACCTGTTGACAAGAAACAGAGACATTTCTGCTGAAAGACCAAAGCATTTAAATTAAAACAATCCCATTCAAACGACCAATAGCGGCGTATGTCTCCTAGAAAAGTCACTAACTACTTCGACTCAACAAGACCCAATACTTGCTCCTTTTTCAAATAGTTCATGTCCTAGTTTAAGAAAAACGCCGCCATACTTTGTGTTATTCTCTTTCTTATTCACGTGCGTCAAACGCGGGTTTATGACGCAACCAAGTCCGTCGCACTTGTTTGACGATATTCTGGACGCGACTAACCGGCTAACCACTAACTCTTGATACTTATCTATTTATTGAGATTAATAATAAATATAACTACAGATTTTATGAGCTCATATTTGACTTATTATGACATTTGATATTAGAAGACAAAACATAAATAGTCATTCCAAAAATATTACATCCTTATTTTTCCCACCACCGTGTGTGGTTCAGTCCACGTGATGACGTTGTCCAATCAAATTAAAGCGGTGCATGTTTAAAATGTTATTCTATCATCCCTTCAGTTATTCCGTCGAGTTCCCTGAAGAAGACATGGCGGAGTCTGCTGTTAAAGTTTGTGTCCGTGTTCGTCCTGTTGCTCAGAGGTGAGTTTTCCTGATCCGAGTCACTCAGAAGAAGAGTTTCCTTCCTCACCCAAAGCTGACGTTAACTGTGTCTGTATCATGTTTCTGCTTTTCTGTATGAAATGTTTACATTACACCGTTTTAGAATTCCATAAGAACTACAGAGAAGTTGCCTTTTTCTTTATTTTTATCCCGCGCAGCTATTCGTGTGAGACGGAAGCCGTTAATAGCTCTGACAGCAGGGAGATTACGTTAGTTTCAAGTTGGATATTGAATTTTCACGGCGTCTAGCTCAAGGTTGATCCGATTCAGCTAACTTCGGCCAGGCGATCTCTGCTCCCTCCTCTCTCGCCCGGATGTTCTCGCATAAGGACAGTCAACAAATTTCCGAACCAAACATTCCTGAGAAACAAATATAGATGTCTTGCCTTGTGACCAATTGACACAAAACTAATGGTAATTCATACTACTAGATTCAATTACCAATCACACTCCCATTTCTATTGAATTATCAGTCATTTAAGATTTTAAATCATTTTAATATATATTTTTTATTTTTCTTTAATAGCTTCCATGTCATGTGATCCATTGACTCTAAATTAGTGTTAAATTGTTCAACTGGTCTGCCATTTTAATTCCTGCACATGCACTGATGCATGAAGAAACTGCTGGACAGAAGTATTGATCCACTACCAATACACACCTGATATCTATATTTAGATCAACATAACCCATACAAATAACTGAACAAATTACTTGTTGTCAGTAAGTGTAATGAAGTAAAGGTTTATGATGCATAAATTAGACATATAGTTGAAATTGGAAGTTTACATGCATCAAATAGACACATCCACCTTTTGCTCTTCTCACTGTCTGAAGTTAAATTGGACCAAACTTTTTCTGTTTTAAGATGTTTAGAATCAGCAGTATTTCTATTTGCTAATTATTATAATCATGAGAAATGTCAGATTTATTCATGCTCTTCAAAATCAGAAGTTTGGACACAGAATGATTAATTTCTCTTTAAATGGTGAAAGTCTGGATGATGTCATAACCATGGAAACTGATACATTTTAGTTATCTGAAGGCTGGCAACAGGCTGCTTCCTGGTTTGACACAATGAGAGTCATAATATATCAGGCAGAGAATTGTAGAGCTGCACAAGTCTGGTTCATCGCTGGGAACAGTTTCCAGCTGCTTGACGTACGTCTGTTTAATCTCTCTGTAGTCATTTTTTAAAATTATTTTTTATTTTCTTCTTCCCAATTCTTTTCTAAGGGAAGAAAATGCAGCTTCAGAAAAGGCCCAGCCTGTCCAAGTGTTCTGGGAAACTGACAAGAAATCAATTCGTCAGATTGATGATGGAAATTCCAGCAAGTGCTTCACTTTTGGTATGCATCAAATCATATACAGTGTTATAATTGTGTGTGTGTTGTGACCCACTAAGATGATTTTACTGGCCAATTTTGTCCCGTTTACAGACAGAGTGTTTAGTGCTGAAGAATCTACTAGCCAGCTGTACCAGGACATTGCAAAGCCTCTGGTTGTGTCAACCGTTGAGGGCTACAATGGTATGTAATAGAAATGAATGTTCTGCTCACTGCTTTGCTGTGAATCCTCATACTATCAAATCAGATAGTCTGACTCTATTTGCACGGCTTTCGTTGATGCATGTTCTTGTCAGGAACCATATTTGCCTACGGTCAGACCTCTTCAGGGAAGACGTTCACAATGATGGGCAGTGACCGTAACCGTGGAGTCATTCCTCTGGCTGTAGATGATGTTTTCCAAACTATTAAAACGGTAAACGGCTCCGTGAGACTCGCTGTAAAAGTCGCCATGCTAGTTTAGTCCGTTTACTGTTGGCCGTGCGTGTTACTCTTCTAAACAAACTTCTCCTCGTTTCATCCAAAGTTTCCAAACAAGGAATTCCTTCTCAGAGTGTCCTACATGGAAATCTACAACGAAACGGTGACGGACCTGCTGGTTGACAGCTGGAAGAGAAAACCTTTGGAAATCCGGGAAACTATGAATGTGAGAGGGCTAAATGTTTTCGTTCGGTATGGGAGTATTTGCAGAAACTATGCTGCGTAACAGACGGTCTCTGATCAGTGGATTTGTGTTCACTGTGTAGAAAACGGTCTACGTGGCTGACCTGACCGAGGAGCTCGTCACGACGTCTTCACAAGCCCTCGCCTGGATTAGGAAGGGAGAAAGTAAGAGTTCAGTTTACCAGTGGTGAACTTCTCTGTAGCTTCCTGTCAACACATTGTGTCTTCTTTTTGTTTGCCTCCAGAGAACCGTCACTACGGAAAGACCAAAATGAACCAGCGGAGCAGCCGCTCACACACCATATTCCGTATGGTAAGCAACAACTCGGCATGCAGGATAACGTGGAGTTTGTCGCTGTGACGTTTTCTGACTTGCTAATGTTTCTGTAGATCCTGGAGAGCAGAGAAAGGAGTGATCCAGCATCAGGGGAAAATGCTGATGGAGCCATTATTGTTTCCCATTTAGTATGTTTTTTTAATTTTTTTTTTTATTTGTTTTAAATACTTATACTTTTGATTTTGGAGAGGCAAGTTAATCATTTTATTTTTTGTTTGTGTGTAGAATTTGGTGGATCTCGCTGGATCTGAGAGAGCCAGTCAAACGGGGGCAGAAGGTAAAGTGGAGTTACTTCTGTCCATCTTTATGGTTTGATTTCTAGCTTTAGTTTAAAAGGTTTTCTTAACATCACGCTTTGAGTCCACATTTCAGTTTTTCTTTCATTTAATATTCTTTTTCTTTCAAATCCACAGGTACTCGTTTCAAAGAAGGATGTAATATCAATCTCAGTCTGTTTATACTGGGACAGGTGATCAAGAAACTCACCGATGAAAGCCAGAAGTGAGTAACCATGGCGATTCAGTTTACATCAGATGCATTTAGATTCCTCATCCATTCTCAGACTCTACAGGTTTGATAATGATTAACTTCATTTTTCAGATAAAGTACTTTAAGCAAAAAGTAATCATGAAATTGTTTTTATCTGTATACAGCTTTTCTAACGACTCACTTAAAATGAATCAGGCAAAATTACAAACGGAACTCTTGAGTATATCAAACAAATATTAATAAAATGTCTTTATGACTCAGGTTGTGTACCAGCCAGCAGGTCTGCCTTGTATTTATCTTAAAGTTTTTAATTTTAGTTGTTTCAGTTCATATTCCAATATTGGGGGGATTATGGGGGTCAGAAGTTTACTGTATTTTAAATAAAATTAATCCAATTCTTGCATTCTGAATAGATTCTTTATTTTTTAATCCACTGATTGCTGGATTTGTTGTCAACACTCTGCAGAGGTTTTACCAGCTACAGAGACAGCAAACTGACCCGCATCCTGCAGAACTCTTTAGGAGGCAATGCTAAAACGGTCATCATCAGCACCATCACGCCCGTTTCTCTGGAGGAGACCCTCAGTACTCTGCAGGTTTGTCTTCATTTCACAGGTCAACATAACCTTGAATGTTGCCTATTTTACATTTGTTCTACTGAAGTTGTCAGAATGCACAACACTCCAGTATTCAGATGAATTCCTCATGTTCAGTTTGCCAGCACCGCAAAGAAAATGAAGAATGACCCTCATGTGACGGAGGTATCGGATGACGGAGCGTTGCTCAAGAGGTATCGGAATGAGATCGTAGACCTGAAGCGTCGACTGAATGAGGTTAGAATGATTGGTTAACGTCAGCAGGCTTCTCCGATTTGACTCTGATCAAACTTCCTTCTCTGCAGCTCTTTGCTTTGCTTGACTCGTACGTTCGTCTCTTCCAGGTGTCTTCGGTCACACAGACCACAGTGACGGAGAAAGAGGTTCTGTCTCAGCTGCTCCAAGAGAAGGATCAGCTCCAGAGAGAACAAGAGGACCGGATCAGAAACCTGACCAAGCTGCTGGTCACCAGCTCCAACCTGGTCTCTGTTCCAAAGGTCTGTCTGTTATTCAGCAGAGTGCTCTTACTTTCTTTCCCTTTTTCATTCAACGGAGTTTTTTTTTTTTCTTCAGCAGAGTTTTGCTTTCTTTTTACAGAAATCTGTCTTTACCAGTTATTTGCAACTTCAGCAAATAATGTGACGAGTCATGGCTAAATGATGAAAAAACAAAAAACACTTTAGAACCACAACTGAAGTGCAAATAAAAGTATGTTTTGTTTGCCTATTTAGACATTGCAGTGGGTGTTTGAGTATTGTTGACATCCAGTATCACATAATGACCTTTAACCCAAACGCAGCTGACTGGTGGTTCTGCTAGGCTTGTTTAGCATCAGGGTTAAACACTCGCTAACATGCCAGCTGTGTTCTGTATCAGATGCCGAAGCGCCGGGTGACATGGGGAGGAAAGATGCTCCACGGCCAGCCGCCGGCCTGCGACGACGACGGGATATCTGACATGAACGTGACTTTCAGCAGGAAGAGGAGAGCTGATCGTTTCTGTTCTGGGGATCTAGGTGAAGGTATGGAGCGACGGAAGATGGAAATCTTTCTGAATGGTTGGTGTTGGATGATGGACCTGGGCTTTACTGCGCTTTGTAGCTGACGAAGACTTCTACCCTCACTGGGGGATTCCTGAGGAGCCTTCAGACGAGATGGAGATGAGCCAGAGCTCTGTGACTGTTCGCAGCTTTGGGGACAGGTGGGCTTTTCATGAGGTCACCAGTAGACCTGTCGCAATATAAATCACACAATAAACTAAAACAAACTTGTTTTTCTTTCTACCAAAAACTGGATGGTAAATGTTTTCTGTCTTGTGTTTTGGACTCAGCTTCTTTTTTGAAGGACAATTTTGTTTAGACTTCATGATTCATTTGATTTATTTGTATTTTTTAAATGTCTTCCATTTCCAGTGTTAAATGCTTGTTGGAATTTAACGTTTATTGCTATTTGAGAATATGTTCTTGTATATTTATGCTGATATCATTTAAAATGACCTCAAAACAACAATTTTATTATCGCAATAACTTCTGGGACAATTTATCATCCAGCAACATTTGTTGTTGTGACAGGCCTGGTCACTAGTGGATCACACAGTTCCAGTGATCATACTACACACAAACTATTAAACTTAGGAATAACTTGTCCCACTTAGTAAAAGGCAACTTTTACTAAGCTTCTTGTGTGTTTATCTCCATGTCCAGTGACCTGGCGTCTCCTGATCAAAGATGTGCACTTCTAGAGAAACTATCCAACCTGGAGCATCAGCTCGAAACGGAGCGTCAACAGAGGGAGGAGGCTGTGAAAACGGCAGAAACCCTGGACTGCCGAGTTGCAGAGCTACAGGTCCAGTTGCAGACTTTGCAAAAACAACAGGAAACTGAGAAAAAGCAGTCGGAAGAGAGGTTGGCAAACCTGGAGGTGCAGCTGCAAAACGAAACCCAGCAGAAACTGGATGCCTCGTTGCAAATGCAATCAGCCGAACAGAAGGTTGCCGAGCTGGAGAAGGTTCTGCAAACCGAGGCGCAGCAGAAGCTGGAAGCCACCGCCGTGTTGGAGGTCAAAGTGTCGGAGCTGGAGAGGCAGCTGGAGGAGAAGAGGCAGTCTGAATCTGACCAGGTAGACTGTTAGATCTCTCTGGAGCAGTAATGTTGAGTGGGTAGAGTTTTTATTTTTTATGTATACTTAATATTGTCTCTTGCTTGTATTCATATGTTATATGCTTTTGTAGGAATATAAATAAAAACTGCAATGATGCTTCAGGATATAAAGTGTTCCAGTTTGGGTTCTAATCCTAAAGTCTTGTCTTCCAGATGAGGAAAGGCTTTGCAGAGAGTCTTCAGCTGTGTGAAACCTTGGCGTCAGAGAAGGTAACGAAGCCAAAGCTGCTGCTGCTGCTGCTGCAGAGCCACAACCTCCCTGTGTGGTGATTAATAAATTTATAGGAACTCCATAGATTCTGCTTTGAACATTTTCTGTCGTGATGTTCCGTGTCCCAATAAGAAATGATGTTATTTAAACTTTAGCAAACTCTTTCACTCAAAGCTTCTTCCAAATGATATGATGATGCATCTAAAGCCAACAATAAGCCACTTCTTCACTTTACTCTCTGAGACGAGATTAGAGGAGGAAAACCAAGATGGCCGACTTGGGGACTTCATTGCTCACCACATCATTCCAACAAGGGATGACGGTGCAGGTCACATGTCCTGCATCTGTTCCACAGGAAGCAGTTAGTGCCGAGCGAGACCACCTGAAGCAGGAGCTGGGGATGTTCCTGGAGCACACACAGAGCCTAGAGAAGGAAAATGCTGCTCTCCTTCAAGAGCTGAAGGAGAAAAAGGATCTGGAAGAGTTCAAAAGTCTGGAGCTGAAGTTCATGGAGGAGCAGGAGGTAGATTTCAGTTGAACGTCTTTGTCTGCAATAAAGTAATGAGAACCAGTTTTTCATTTGGTGATTTATGATGTGCTCGATAGACTGCATTAATATAATCTCACTATTTTGTAATTGTTCCTCTGTTACTGTTTGTTTACAGAATGAATTGCAGAAGGAAATATCTAGTCTAAAGAAGGCCATCGAATCGTCTGAGCAACAGCGCCTCCAACTGGAGGTAATGTGTTAAAGTGTGGCTGTGATACTTTGGCACATTTCTCATGTAACCTCTTTCAATATTTAAATGAACATTATATGTGTTCACTTTAGTCACAACATGATCTCTTCCTGTTATCATTTAATGTCAGTAGACGTGACGGTAAACTGTTAGCTGTGTCTGTTTTGAACAGTGAGCACAAGATGGCTCTGTGTTTTTCTGGCTCCAAAGTGTTGAGCTTTGAGTCTCCAAACCAGGAGTCACCAACTCCAGTCCTCAAGGCTACCATCCTGCAACTTTTAGATTCACCTCTGCTCCAAAATGTCTGAATTCCCTCACCAGCATTCATTCCTCTCTGCAATAGGCTGGAAATAAGCAGTTTATTGGATCCAGGTGTGTTTGAGCAGAGACACATCTAAAAGTTACAGGATGGTAACTGGAGGACTGGAGTTGGTGACCCCTGCTCCAAACCTTTGCAGTAAATGCAGGTCCTCCCATCACCACTGAGGGTCGGTTCAGAGCGACGTACCTTCCTTTGGGGTGGGGTTATGTTTTCACATCCACCTGAATAATATGTAGTTGCGACCCTGTGTGCCACCAGTAGAGCTAACCTACTCCAACTTAAAACATGGATAAAGGATCACATGTCACTGGCATACAAACCACTGAAGAAGAACATCTGCCAAAATACCAACAGTGAAATCTTGGCCTGATTGCCACTCAGCACCTGCAAGATTACCTAGCAACCACAGACTTGTACATTTTCTGGCACCTGGACCTGGAGGTTTTCACCTCAGCAGTCAGCTACATCCAACAGTAACATGTTTTTTTTTTTTTGTTTGTTTTTTTCTCCCCCTTCATAAACAGGATTTAGTAGTTGGGTCAGTCTGGGTCACTGAGCCAGGAGGAAATGGTTTAAAGTGATTATTTTCTCTCCAGATGACCCTGACAGCCAGCAAGGAGAATCTGGAGGCTGAGCTGACTGGATCCGTTCTCCAGCTGCAGATGGAAAAGCCCAGCCATCCTGAAAAACAACTGAATGTTTCTTATGACGACGTTGAGCTCAGCGCTCTGGATGACACGCTCCCACAAAGTAATAATCCATGAACTGGGACGGGTTTCTGTCTGTGACATCAGATGGGGGGTTTCTGAACTGTTCCACGTTTCCAGATCTATTAGGAAGTGTGAAAGCGGAAAGCGGCGCCATCAGCCTGCAGGAGGAGCTGGCTCTGTGTGGAGGGGCAGAGGAGGCTCCAAGGGAGCAGCAGGAGGAACAGGCTCCACCTCAGACTCCTGGAGATCAGGTGGACAGCTTAACTCCTGCTGGCTTCTCTGCTGCACCCTCACTGCACCACCACATAAACTCTCATTCTGTAATTCTGGTTTCAGAGTGGAGACCTGACGGGGGAGCTGCAGGATGTTAACAAGACGACTGATGACCTCCAGTCAGGTCAGGCTGCGCAGGAGACGGAGCTGAAGCAACAATGTGCTGATTTAACTCAGCAGCTTGACGCACTGACAGCAGAGCAGAGACAGAGCGACCTGGAGAGGAGCCGGCTTTTAGCTTCTCTGGAAGAGAAGGACGCAGAGGTGAGCGAGAAACCAGGACTCAGTGTTGCTCAGTTGGACTCCATGCTGCAGCTTTTCTGCTCTCTTCGTTCTGCACTTCTTCTGTGGTGTTTTACCAACCGCTTTTAGGGGGTTGGTAAAACACTGAGCACGCTCTCTGTGTGTGACGTTGTTGCGTCCTCTACTGTGCATGCGGGACGCATTCAGGCCATTTGTGGCTCACACAGGAGATCACACTCCAAATGTATGTGAACGACAACGGCGATAAAATAAGACTTGATTTTAAAAAAAATAAATAAATCAGAATTGGGTCACTTCAGGCTGCAGTGTGAACACAACTTTAGTCCCCATCTTACATCCTCATCCAATGCAGATCAGTTTCATGAATAAGCTTGAGTTGTTACCAGTTATCTTACTTGATGGGAGTCTGACTGGGTTAATATGAATGTGTTAATAGCTGAAGCAGATGGTTGAAGCCCTCCAGCGTGTAGAAGCAGAGAGGGAGGCTCTGCTGATGGAACGACGTGTTCAGAGCTCTGAAGATGGAAACGCAGAGACTGACGTTCTGCTCAGGTCCGTTCAGGAAGAACTGAGAGAAGAAAAGCAGAGGAGCTCTGACATGAAGACGGCCTTTCTAGAGAAGGAGTCCGAGTTAAAGGAACATGTGAGTGAAGTGTTGACTGTGCCCTGTCCTCCCTGGCTCCGTGACGATAACTCTGCCTCTAAACAGATGCTGAGGCTGACACAGGAGCTCCAAGATGGCAGCAGGCGCTCCACAGAGGAGGTGGAGAGGCTGCTGGCTGCGGTCGCCTCTCTGACCGCAGAGAGAGATCAGCTCAAGCAGGACCTGCAGGAAAATGTAGAGCTGGTAAACGAACACGTCGTCTGATTATATCCGCATTAAACACCTGGCATTTAAAAATACCTGAGCATGAGGTGCTGTTACCATGACGGTCAGAAAGCCGAACCTCGTCTGTTCTGCAGATGATCGAGAACCAGGAGGAGCTGAGGAGCGTCCTGGAGAAGAACCGTGAGCAGGCCAAGCAGATCAAACGTCTAAAGTCTGAAAACGTCTGCAAGCAGGATGGAGGTCCCACTGAGACGGAGGCACAGGGAAGTGTGAGTGTACCAGACACACACCACCATCTACACACACCTTCTACAGACAGACAAGCTGCTGAACAGTTCTGTCCTCTTCCTGCTGGTTCTGGGAGGACAGAGGAGACTAGGAAATAATCTACATTAGAATATAAAAGTAGAGTAGCTAAAGAACTGAACTAGAGTCAACCGGTCTACTCATGTCAAGTGTTGTCTGATTTTCTATGAGAATCTTCGAGGGCTCGCTTTGCTCATAAAACATAAGTTCTGTTTCCTGTTTGAAGCAGATGACGGCTTTAAGCGAGGAGCTGAGGGACACGCAGGCAGAAACAGACGGGCTGCCCTCCCAGAGCGCAGTCACTCAGACCCCAGGGGAGCTGGAGGAGCTGCGGGGCAGACTGGCTGCTCTGACCGAGGAGAGAGAGGAGCTGCTGCATGCTGTGGAGAGGCTGAGGGGGGAGAAGGAGGAGCTCCGATCACAGCTGGAGGAAAAGACCCACATGGTAAAAACACAAAGTCATTCTCATGTGGAGACGGTCAAACTCTCTGAAGGAGTCAAACTGCAACAAACGTCATTTATGTTTGGAATAATCCTTCATTTGAGTGAAACCTGACGAACCCAGAGCCTCAGTGGTTCTCACAGACCCTGTTCTCTTGTAGATGCAGTGTGAGATCCAGCAGCAGCAGCTCCTCTCTGAAGCAGATCCACTGAAAGATGAGCAGGTTCCACTTCATGCTGCTCTGTGTTCTGTCTGGTTACATCTGCTTTTCTCTCGTTCTTCAACCCAAACGCTTTCCTGTCTGTTCTGGGCTACAGATCCAGCAGCTGGAGGAGCTGGAGCGTCTGAGGTCTGTTCTTCAGGAAAAGGAAAAGCTGGTGAGCCGTTTCTTAGACACACACTGGTTGTTTTCACCCACTGAAGGCAGGCGGCAGTCTGAGGGAGACAGCCGAGTCTGACGTTGGACCATTTGTTCTGACTGACTCAGATGCTTGAGAAGCAGGAGGAGCTCCAGGTGTTGAAGGAGAGCAGGGAGCGCATGGAGGAAGAGATGATGGAGCTGAAGAGTCAGCTGATGGAGATGCAGAGCAGCAGCAACACACACCAACAGGTACAACAGAGGAGAGCACTAAACAGGTTTAGCTCCTAAATATCTTGATGTTTTATTTTTAAAAAAAGTCCATGTTCTCCCTTCATTTCTCCTTCTTGCCAAGTTTGCTGAGGAGCTGGAGTGTGTGAAAGCAGAGAGGGAGGGTCTGCTGGCCCAGAGGGATGCTGTGAGCCAACGTTTTGAGGAGGAGCTGGAGAAGCTGCAGAGCTCCCTGGATACCGTCAGTCAGGAGAGGGAGGAGCTGCAGGAGCAGCTGAGACAGAAGCAGGAAGCTGAAATGCAGCTGCAGAGAAGAACAGAGATGTTGGAGGCTGAGGTTTGTGATCAATGGAGAGAAACTCTGTTCCCTCAGGAAAATGTCTTTTTTTTTGTTGTTTTTTTTTTTTTTTTTTTGTTGTCATAATTTTTTTTGTCTGTTGACCAGTGTTATTTTCATAATTTTGGGGTTTCAAACATCAGCTCGTCCCCCGTCTAGTTAAAGTTTCAGCGTGGTGCATTTTATTTCCCATCCTGACTTGGTAGAGAAACTTACCGGCAACAGACGGATCAGAACAGACTCTGACTAGAGCTCAGATGTGACCCGAGTCTCATTGACCACAACAAGCTGCTGATGGCGTCGTTCTTTAGTGCATCTCAAACATCCAGCATACTGTATCTAGTTGAGGTTTTTTTTTGTGTGTGTGTGTGTAAATGGAATGAAATGCAAGCCGTGTCAAACTGCCGGTGGCGGCCATCTTGTCCACTGTGTGAACAGGTCAGGGATCTGAGCATGTCTGTACAGACTGTTACTGAGCAGAAGAGGCAGCAGGAGCAGCAGCTGCAGCAACTTGGACAGAAGGTGAGCTTCATTCCTGCTCTTAGTTCTCACTGATGGGTTTTAGTGTGAACTTCTTCAATCTTTTTGTTTTTCTTTGAAGGCTTCCTCAACAGAAGAACTTCTGAAGGCTCTGCAGGATGACCTGCACCAACAAAGAAATGTCAACTCTGAGCTGGAGAAAACGAGCCAAGAGGAGAAACTCTCTTTGGAGCAGAAGGTTAAAGTCGGGCTTTGTTTTCATGTCTCCTCCAGAGCTGTTCAGCTCCACTAACCCTCTGTTCTGTTACAGATAACAGAATTATGTAATAACTTGGAAAGTGTTGAAGCAGAGAGAGACTTTCTTCTGTCGGATAAAGAGAACCTGCAGACGCACAAAGAAGAGATGGAGGAGCTGCAGCTCAGCGTGACGACTCTGAGTCAGAAGAGCGACCTGCTGCAGCAGGAGCTGGAGGGGCTGAGGGAGGAGAAGGAGCAGCTTGAGGCGCAGCTGCAGGACAACATCAACATGGTACGTGGTCCGTTCTGCCATCCTGCAATTTTCAGATTCATTTCTTCTCTGACACACTTGGATCAAACCTTTTTGACTCGGGCACTTTCAGAGCAGGAATGCATCTAAAAGGTGTGAGATGGCAACTCTGGAGGAGTCCAGATCTTAAAGGAATACCTCCACTAACTGACCTCTGGTTGTAGGTGTCAGCCTTCCAGGAGAAGATCACCCAGCAGGAGCTGCTGATGATGCAGAAGCAAAAAGAGAAAGACGAACAAGAAGCAACATTTCAGCAAAAAGTATTTTTCCAGTCATTTTCTTCTCTTACACAGTTCAGGCTTTGAGTCGGTTCAGCTGAAGTGCTTCAGTCTCATGTTGGGAATGAGAACTGAGGAAGCCTAAAATGTTGTCCCTGCCTCACACAGTGGCATCAGTGTTGGGAATCAGAATATGGGTCGATGTTTGGTTTATGGAATTGTAATCAATCATTAGCCAAACAAAGTCTCTCATGAAAGAATGAATTCAGACGATGAGCAGGAAAAACTCTTCACACGACAAGGAGTGATCACTGACACTCTGATTTCTGATCATGTAATAATTGATCAGTGGTTTTGTGGGATTTTTTTTGCTGTTAACAGATAAGAGCGACAGTGAACGCCTCATTAATCAGCCGGTACGGCGCTGAACTGTTCAGTCAGTGGCCTGGAGGGCTTACTGTTCGTTAGTCCCACTAGTGGCAAACTGCTGCAACTACAGCTTAATGCCTCCATCAGTCCCAATAGAAGTGCAGCTTAAAAATAAGTTTTATGTAAATAAACTGGTTCTGTTCTGTGGAACGTCTGCAAACGATGAGGCAAAGAAGGATTCTTCATAAAATCAAGAAAATGATGGACAACCCTTACTGTCTCCTTCATGAGACTATTGGGAAAACTGTGTCTTTGATCAGAGGCTTCTTCAGATTCACTGTAATACAGACTGCTACAGGAGCTCTATCCTGCCAGCAGCCATCACCGTCTATGATGACTCTTTAAAGGATCTGGATTTTAATGAGTTACAACATTTAATTCCCTTCTGGATCAAAAAGTATATCTGAATTTGGCTTGATCTCAAACTGTATCGTAACGACCTTCGCAAACACACACACACACCGTATGTTTACTTTTGCATGTTGGGATGAAGTCATTCTTGAGTTTAAGCTCCTCCAGTCCCGCCTGGTTTCTGATCTCTGCTTGTTCCTGCTGACAGAGGCAGAACCTGCAGGAGGAGCTGCAGCTGCAGAGGGACAGAAGAGCTCAGTCTGAAGCTGAATGTGACGCCTCCCAGCAGGTCTGTGCAAACGGTCACATTCTTGGTTTAACTC
Organism: Poecilia latipinna; assembly: GCF_001443285.1. Taxonomy (NCBI): domain Eukaryota; kingdom Metazoa; phylum Chordata; class Actinopteri; order Cyprinodontiformes; family Poeciliidae; genus Poecilia; species Poecilia latipinna. Next base: position 44,677 of record NW_015114972.1, read on the forward strand.
TTTTTAAATTCCCAGAACCTTTACTGCATGCTTCAGTCTAAGCGTGGATTTAGAGATGTGCTTTTGGTCGTTACAGTAAAATCATTTATGAAAATGTTCTGGTGTTTGGCTCTTAAAACAAAACTTTAGTCTTTATTTTATTTTTATTTTTTTTCAGCTTCTCAATGAAACGAACGTGTCTCTGTCAGCCCTGAGGCAGCAGCTGAACAACCTGGAGCAGAAGCCCAATGCACTCTGGGAGACTCTGTCACACCTGCAGGACTCTGCTGATCATCTTGATGTAATTGATTAAGTTTGATTTGTATAGAGGCCATCCGACTGATCATCATTTAATGCTAGAAGATCTTTTCTGATTCTTATGTTCCTAAAACCATGAAAATTTGTCATTCTAGACGACCTTTGGAAAATTCCAACAGTTTAAAGAAATGTGCACGAAGACGGCCACTGAAACCCTGGAGAACGTCCTGAAAGTCCAGTGTTTCCTGAAGCTTTCTTACCTGAAAGGCCTTCCAAAGTCCAGGCTGGCTGTCTACAGCAACGTTTTTCAGCTGGGATTGCAGACCTGCAGCAGTTTCACAAGAGCTCTTGTACTTATTGCTCTTGTTCCTGTTTTCTAGAAGCAGTTTAAGAAATGTTGACCATTTCCACTGGAAACTGAACATTTCTGCTCTCCTGGTTGTTAGGGACAGCTCCTGGTGCATCCGTGTGTCTATATGAAAACATTTGAGCTGGTGGTGAATAGAGACCTGGCTGTTTTTGAGGAGAGACGGCTGCAGGACTTGCTGATGTCCAGAGTTGGCGCTCCTAAGTTTTCCATCAACATTGAGGATTTCCACTCCCGGTGGAATCGGAGGCTCTCTGAGCTTCTGGACAAACGTCAGCTCTACCAGCAGGTAACATCTGCTCCTCTAATGAACCCGTTTAGAAAGTTAACATGGAGTTGGAATGAAGCCCCTTGTGGTCGATAAGGTACTGCATGTACAGGACGGTTTGTCAGCGCTGCCGTTTATTCAAAAGAAAAGCTGAAGTTATTGATGTAAAGAAAAATCCAGGAGTACCCATCTGATCTGAGGAAGTCAAGTTATACCTGCTGATGTCGTTCAACAATTTGATTCTTTTTAACGGCTTCATGGCGTTAGAAAGTATCTGCCTGTGTAGGTGGAGTTTGGATCTACATTGAAAGTGTCCAAATGGTAAAGACAGCCGTCCGACTGCCGTTCAGCATCCGCCCCGAGTCTGTTGTGGGTCTGAATGACTGCATTCAGCTCTTGGTTTGACATGATGCATCTCGATTTACTCTGTAGAAAATGGAGAGCATTTTGGAGAGGCTCCAGACCAACCTGACTTCATACATCGCAGTGAGACGAGCTGAAGTTCAGGAGAGGCTCAAATTCAATGAGTCCATTGCGGCCGCCTCCAGCCCGCCGGTCATCAGCGAGCTGGAGAGAATCCTCAGCCGGGAAGCTGAACGGAGGAGACTTGTGGTCCAAAACGGGACGATCCCTTTACAGGTGCACTTTACCAAAAGCTAATGCTTTGTTTCTTCTAGTAAGGGTTCAGTCCATCTGATTTTGAATATTGCATAATGCTAATGTTTTTTTAAACATTTTTTGTCTTTCCTCTCCGGCTGGCTCTGGTAGGTCATCAGTGATGAGCTCAGTAAGATTTTGGATGAACTAATGCAGATGGATAAACGGACAGATGATCAGCTTACAGAAGAGAGGAGGAAGACTTCATCACTGCTGCAGCAGCTGGAGGGAACGCCTGTGGAACCAAACCTGTCCTCGGTCCAGGACTACCAGCAGCTTCAGCAAGCAGCAGGAGAGCTTACAGTGAGTCTGGTTTATAGAGGTCAGCCTCTTCAGTCTGGGAGGAAAATGCTGACACACCTGTTGGTTATGTGTGTTTCAGGCTCTGCAGGAGCAGCTAGAGGAAGCGACGGCTGAAGCCAAGAACAGGGAGTCCAACCACAAGCAGACCACTCAGCTCCTGCAGACTGAACTGCTGGACACTAAAGTTCTTGTAAAGGAGAAGGAGAACGCAATCCTGACCTTAAAGGTCAAACTGGAAGAGTGTGAAGTATGACTGAAGTTTCTCCGTACAGGTCCTGCTTTAGCATTTAGCTTCACGTTGCTAAGGCCGGTTGTTCTCTCTCGTTTAGAAGAAGGCATCACTCAGTGCAGCTCAGCTGAAAAACCTCCAGAGCAAACTCTGTGAGGAGGAGGTGAAGCTGGCCTCCATCACACTGGAGCACCAGCAAGAGTAAGAGCCCCTGGATTTATCCGCTTTATTTCATTTATCCGCTTTACTCTTCAAACTGCAGAGTCAAGACTCTGCAGTTTTGACTCTGCAGAGTTGAGGCATCAATGTGTGTGAGGTTTTCTTCATTGAAAGCAATGAAGAAAAAAGTGAGGCTTTCTTTTTGTAATGAAACATTAGCTGGATTTTTTTTTTCTTTTTTTTTATTTTTTTTTTATGGCATGGAAAGTCAGAACTAGCAGAACATTAAATGCAATGTTGCTCAAACGATTTCAGAAGAGTCCACAGAGCAGAACTGTTTGGACTGAAGAGGCCATAGACACTAGTGACGACTGATTAAGACCTGCTTGTTGCTGTGATGTGTTAATGTTGGCTCTGCTTTCAGGATGGAGAAGATGAAGACGGTGCTGAGTGTGAAGGAGGAGTCTCTGAGGAAGCTGAAGCAGGATCTGAGATCACAGCATCAGGGCGAGGAGTCGTGTAAGTCAGTCTGTAGAGAATCGGCTCAATACGTCACAAAGTTTTGATTTTTTTATTGTTTAACTACATTTCCCTCACAATTCGAGGTGAAATAGAAGCAAACATCAGTCATGAATGTTATAACTCTGGTTCATATTCAGTTTTTCAGAGGGCCACAGGTTTACAAACTATTGTATCATTGGAAACGTCTTGCTTTTTGTTCTCCGTTTAGTCCTCACAGGGAAGGAGCTTCACGCTCGACTGACCAACCCCAGAGGTACGATGATCCAGAGCAGCGTTCTGCTGGAGAAGACCAGGCTGGAAGAAGAGGTGAAACAGCTCTGGCTCCGGATCACAGAGCTGGAAAGGTAATGGGATCAGTTCGGTTTTTATGTCCATATGTGCTGTAGAGAACGTCAGGAAGCGGTTGGTTTGGATCAGGTTCATACACTTTAAAACAACCTAACTGGCGTTGGGACTTCTGCCTCAGATTGGTTTAACTCTAAACAAGATCTCAGACAATCAAGTTTGTTTGTACAGCACATTTCAGCCACAATTCAAAGTGCTTTACATCATGAAAACACGGTGAATGTGAGCAGTTGTTGCAGAACCAGAAGAAAAAACTGCACCAGTGCTGTTGGTTGTGATGCCGGGAAAGTTCAGGCTTCTGACCTCTGACCTTTCTCTCATCAGCTTGGTTTCCTGCCAGCAGGAGGAGACTGCTAAGTGGAAGAACAGAGCAATCAGTCTTAAAGGGAAGAGCAAAGCTGAGCAGGACAGGCAGACCTCCCCCTGTACTCCTAAGAAGAGGGCCCTGTCTTCAGCCTCAGACTGCATCTTGTTGTTCAGCCCCACCAAAAAAAGTTACCTTCCTCCTAAGAAAGCCCTGGATTCCCCTCGGAAACTTGTGGCGTCTCCTCGGAAGCCTCTGGTCAGCGCAGCCTCGCTGCTGGACTCTCCCAAAAGCAGCTTTTTCAATGCAGGTGAAAGTTCAGAGCTGCTGACCAGAAACTGTCCCACACAGTTCTTCGATAACTCCAGCCTCGGAATCAAACCAGGTAGGTTCTCGAGTCTAATAATATTCATATTCTGTTGTGCCACTTCCAAATTCTGAAGTAGGAGTCTAGATTTCAATCTGCTTTGGAAGTCTGTAGTCTGATCTGCTGGTGTTTAAGTTTTTATGTAAATTTATGATTTTCATTTTATTGTCTCTTTGCAGATGAACCTGCTACTGAAAAACTGGACTTCTGGAAAGATGACAACTGCAAGACCCAGTGAACTAAGTTTGACTGTATTTTAAATGTGTAAGAAAAAGAATTCTAAATAAAGTTTGTTAATTAATGCTAAGAAAAGCTATCAAGTTTTACCTCTGGTTTTTACATGTGACGTGATTAGTATACCGCTCAAAAAAATAAAGGGAACATTTCACTTTAATTTTGTGTGTGGCTCCAAATCCAGGCCTCCATTGGTTAATAAATTTGATTTCCATTGATGATTTTTGTTGTCAGCACATTCAACTTTGTACAGAACAAAGTATTCAATGAGAATATTTCATTCATTCAGATCTAGGATATTATTTGAGTGTTCCCTTTATTTTTTGGAGCAGTATATAATACCAGTCATTGGGACATTTACAGGAAAATATTAATACGACAGCAAGGTGGGAAGAAGGGATTATATACAGTAGTTTCCCGGCCAAAACGGGACACTTGACAGATATGCTTTATGCTGCGGTCCAAATTATTGGTACAGTATTTTCACTATTGTTTGCTATGGGCCGAATCGTTAACAGTTGCGATTCTGCAGTAACTTCTATTCACAGCCGCTCACCTCCAGCCCGGGTCAGATCCATCAGCAGTGGAGCACAAACACACCACCTCCTGATAAAACAACTGGGGGCTGGGGGGAGACCTCAAAGATACTTGGGGCATCAAGGATAAAAGGGGCAAAGGCTCAAGTTTCCTCCGCCCACGCCCTTCAGCCCCCATGCTTATATATATATATATAGATATAGAGATATAGATATATAGATAGATAGATTCAAAATGTATTTTAACAAGGTTTCCATTCATTCAAATTCTGTCACATATACTGTAGAACCACATATCCAGCAACTTATACTTGAGAGCAAATTTTGAGTAAAAAGTTTGTTCTTGTTGAATAATGACTGAATTTATTCTTAAAAAAAAATCTTCAAAACCCCATCAAACAAACTTTCCTGAAATTACATAATTATGGAAGACCTTTTTTATGTTTTGGATGCATTTTTAAAAATGTTTTACGATGTTCATATCAATATCAAACACAAAGAAAATCCTGCATGTTTAGTTATAAAATATTAAGAAGGCAGAAGAAATTTTACGAATTTTATTTGATAAGAACGATTTTGTGGCTCTTAAATTCGTACGACTTTGAGTCACAGCTAAAGTGTGGAATCTCCGTTTTCCGGCGCAGGACCTTGTGTTACCTCGTCCTGCCACTAGATGTCACTGCCCCCTCTCAGTACAGACATGCGGCGGCATGCAGCAGCAGCCGCCCGGTCACGGGGACTCCTGACAGGGACTCCTGCCCCCCCCTCCCTGTATATTTCCGCCTATCCGGCGTTTCCAGTATTCATTCATCTCTGCCAGAGCTGCGGCTCGGTCTGCTCTGACAGCATCCTACCATCCATCCACTCGTCTGTCCACCAATCTGCCTCCATCCCTCCTTCTAATCCAGCTGCGCGTCGTGTTCGGATCTCCATCTCAGAAGGTCAAACATCCCTTTCATCCACCGAGCCAACTTTTCCTCTTCATTCCTCCCCTCCTGATCTGCGGGGATTATTTCTCCAGTCCGGTGAGTCTGTTATTTCTTGAAGGTACATTATATGTGCAGGTGTGTTATATGTGACCGCGCCGCATTATTCAGGTGTGGAGCAGAGCGGACCTGAGGAGGCTTAACATTTTACCCGGAGGCGGAACCTTTAAGGAAGGTCATGGCATGTTCTCTGTGAGATCAAAGATTGTCTCAAAGCAAAACAGACTAAAGCCGTTTCTATGGCAAAGCTTAACATTCAATGATGAAATATGGAAAATAATCTCGCTAAAATAAAACTGACAGATGAAATGAACTGCATCGAGAGCAGAGAAAGAAACTGTTTCATAGTATAATTCAGATATGCAAACTAAATTGTGCAGTAAATCACATTTTCAGGCAAAAAGGTTGAGTCTATGTAAGGTTGCACTGGATTTTATTGTAGGGAATCAAAGTATCAGGGAGTCGGTATTCAAATTTTCCCATGCAATTATTTTTCTTGCACATTACAGTTATGGACTACAGTACCAGTTACTGAAATCAGAATGTACAACAAAAGTGAATTTTATTTATTTAAATTACTGTCTACAAGTCTCTTTAGTTCCTTTCTGGGCTTCTGTTGCTCAGTTAAACTTGCTTTCATGCGTATTTTTCGTCTCTCACTTCAGGATCCAGGATGTACTAATTGGCATTCAAGAGCGTCCCCTAGTGTTGCATAACAGGCCAGACCTCAATAGGATTAGGAGCCACTGCACAGGTGTCTGTCTGCCAAACTCTGACCTGAGAAAGGATCTTGGTTCGGTCTCAGGAAAGATACAGATCGATTTGGACTGGGTTCAGTCTGAACCTGTGACTCATGACAGCCAAAAAATAAATACATTTAAAAATAAATAAATAAAAGGAAGGGATGACAATAAGAACTTCAGTTCCTATGTCTGGTATGTAAAAAACAATGTGCTAAAAGTATATAAATAATAATTATTACAACATGACGCCTGGAATAATGAACTGTAGCCTCACTAGTTGTGTTTCCATTAAAATGAGTGATTTATATATTCTGATCATGGTGTTTGAAACACATTTTCGCTACTCCTGTTTTTCCATTAAATAGGAAATCCATTTAAAATGACATGTGACTAAGTTCGTTTACCCAAAAATGTCATCAAAAGGATGACGTTTTGCAGCAACAGGTGTAAACATGAGATTTCTTTCAGCCTGAGGAGACTTCTGTGTCGTATTGTTTCTGTCGCTACTGTGGAGCAATGTGTGACACGATGTTTCCACCGCAGTTTTGCGAAATGCATCAATTTGATACGACTGAAAAACCAAACCTTTTTATTGAAAAACCTGAATTTAACCAAAATTGGTGCATATTTCCATGAAGTACATTTATTTTTGTACTTTCAATTTGCATCATTTTATGGCCATGAATGAAAATGCAGCTAATAACTTAATTGCCACTCAGAAACAAGGTAGCTTTCACCAAGTCCACAACTTGAAAGCAAGTTGAAAAGGCAGAAAGTCAGGAGAAATCTGTAAGCAGTAGTTTGAAGACCATATAAACTGGCACCCCACCCAGGAATATAAAAAGCCCAATGAAGAACCGAGGCTGTAATTGACCACCTCACAGATTTCTTCTGTTGTTTTGAGACAAACACCAATGCTAACTTGGAATAAACCCCAACTAATCGGATCAGTAGCTTTCAAGCATTCATTGTTTCGAATATGACACTTTTTTCCTTATATGAGCCAGTTGTTTAGTCAGGCTACTTGCTAAAATAGCAAGCTATCTGTTGGCTATTTAGCAGAAACTTAGCAGATGTACTTTTAAAACGCTGTTCTCAAGCCACTCAGGTCTTTAGGCTCAATCCTGAAATGTATTTATTTTTTCATTTTGCTCTTAATTCATTGTAACAGTATTTTGGCAGTTTTGAAACATTGCTTTCTGAAACAGGTGTACAGTATCGTACTGGTACATAGTTTAATGATGCCAGTTTTAGACTCTCAGCAAACGCAGAGACTGGTTCAGATTGGGCTCAGCTGTGAGGTTCAGACTCTGTTTTAACTTACAGTAAGTAGAAGGTTACTTCTTCCATTGAGAAAGCTACAAATTTCACAAAACAAACAACTCGGTTTAACCTTTCTAAGACGTAGGAAGCCTTTCTCCACTCACTTTCCTCCTGCTGCTCTGCACTTCCCTGTGTGTATTTTGGTGACAGGCGTGTGGTTTGCCGTCTTTCTATAGTCGGTGGTGCAGGAGATCTCCTCACATGGTTTGGAGCTCTCCGGTCTGTAATCTCTGAAAGCCACATCACCACCACCCAGATTCATTTCTCAAAGTAAAACTGAGACAAACCCCAGCTGGGCACTCAGAGGGGGGGAAGGAGGGAAGAGAAAGAAAACATACACACGTGACCTATTTGCCAATTTGGATGTGGAGCACAGTTCCATGTGGAGCAAAAACAGCAAACTTGCACATCCTGGATAAAACTTTGTTTTTTATATCTACATTTCTGAAATCAACATTTTTCTCTCCAAAGGGTTAGAGAGTATTTTAAGTCAAAGCCAGGATGACTACAATGGATATTAAGATTATTTTATGACATAAAGTCTGACAAGAATTGAAATGCAATAGAATGAATATATATTTTTTAAATAACTGAGTGATTGTCTTTAATTTTTTAAAATCAAATCTCGACATTCATGGGCTCCCCAAGATTGCCTTAAAATACCTTTATACTTTTATTAATTTATCTGCTTTGAATGTGATTTTTATTTTTTTAATAAAACACAACAAATCTTACCATATTACTGCACCAAGAACCACTGAAGGAAACGACATGAAACCTCTGAAAAAGACCCAGAGCGCAACTTTTGTTTTCACAAAATGCAAAGAAAAATGGAGTGGTGTCAGTCTTTAACGATTGAAGGATTTCTCTTTGTTCTTCAGCAAAAGACCACGATCCATTTAACATGCCACTGAACCGCAGAGTTCCCTTCAACTGAGCCGACACTGATTGATAAACCCGTTGTTCTGTTCACACATCCCCAGTTGAACCAGACTTTCTAGGCTAGCATTCAGGTGAGCTTTAACCGAACGCAGGATCTGAGAAAATGAACTTGTGTCTATATAAAACGACCAACGAGCGGCCAACAGAAACATCACTGCTTCATAATAACAGTGTTCTTAACTGCGATTGTCTCTGACATGTTAGATATAAACCTCTGGACCTGGACCTGGACCTTACTGATACAGATCCATTTACATGTTTTTTCTGCGTCGAGTTGATCAGTTTTTTGCTCCTCTTGCAGAATTTCATTCTAGTTCTTGCTCTGACTTTAGATGCTATCACTCCCTCGTACTGCCGACATGGGGCAGGCTCTGCACCGGTGGCAACAGGATTCTTTAAGAGATGGGATCCTCTTTATCAGACCTGGATAAATCAAATTGAGCAATATTTCACATTATTTGGACATATTCTCCAAGCAAGTTTTTATTCTTGCCGTCTCTGGAGATCTTTGACTCCCAGAGTTTTTGTTGCACTCCATTTTTATGTGTTGCATCGTGAGAAAAAGCAAACAAGTTTATTTGCATGCTACGTCCTGTTAGCCCGATACACCCAACACTTTTGGTTCTAGCATCCCAAATGTATTCTCCTGACTCCGTGAGCAGAGTTAAGTTCAACAAAGCCTGTCCTGGCGCGCCCGGCCCTGGCCTGGATGGAGCTGCGATAAAGTGGATAATGATCACCCTGTCTGACACGCAAAGGGTGGCAAACAAAAACACCACTGTTTCCAAAAAAAATGTTGCAGCAACGATGTCTTTTGTTTTGGCTCTACCTGACTTTAAACGTCTCATTTTTATTCGCCCTTTTTTTTTTCTTTTACATTTTATTCTTTTTAGCAGAATCTGGACTCGACAGCTAAATTAGGAAAATCCTGGTGTGACGTTGGCGTCGGTCTCTCCTTTGATGGAGTACATGGAGGCCATAATGGAAAATGATGAGGAAGGAATGATGGAGTAGGGAGACGCCGCTTGTGCAGTTCCTCTTTTCCTCAAAGGTGGTTCCCTGCTGCAGCGTCTTCATCTGGTTCGTTGCAGTGGGGTGAATTAGAGCTAAAGCAGAAACTGAACATAAGAGCAAAAATATCATCGGTTCTGTTTAAAAGTCATTAGAAAACTGACCATTTGATGCAAAAGTTCTAAACCCTGTGTGGACAGGAATTCGTTTTCTCTACAGTGTTTGTGTTTCAGACGTTGGGAGAGAAGTCCTGCTGAGGTTTGCAGTGAAACAGGATATCAGGACTAAATATTAGCGTTGTTATGGTTACATTATTACTTTGCCATCATAAACCCAGTAGAGGAAGAGACATCCTTGCTGGCGTGTGAAAACACAAGACATCATTAAATACAATTTTCAGTTCTTAATGAGAAACTTTCACATATTGATGTCTAATCTTTTTGTGCTAGGTTATTAATCTGCATATATACAAGAAATAATCTTGTCAACAAAATGCATTTTCATGTTATGGAGAAGGTTAGGACACTTCTACTAGACTGTTCCTTGTACAGTGAAATAGCTGATTGCTAACTGGTCTTTTTTTTTTTTTAGCTCTGCTAATGCTGCAGCGCTACACCAACACAGTTTTTAGTGGAAGCTTTTGCTAAAGCGCTAAGTCCAATTCAAATATCTGCCTATCTCAATATTGAGATTCAAGTAATATCAATAAACAATCAAAATTATGCCAAAAGTCCAAAATTTTAAGAATTTAAAAAAAAAAAAAAAAAAAAAAAACAGACTTACAGCATATTTTCAACCAATCCATATATGGAGTTCAGTGGATTGCTTGGTATGTCATAACCACATGCAGCTGCTTGTAGAGGTTCTCCTTATGTTTTCACATGGCTACAAATGACGGACAAGTGACACACCATAATCAAGGCATATGGAGGTTGATGCATTGTGTGTGTTTGTGAGGCAGGAGGGAAAAAAACAAACAAACTGGAAACTTGCCACTTCATAACTTCAGCCGGTTTGAAGAACAGATTTCTGGCAGCGACATTCACCAAACATATTTCAAAGGTTTTATTTTTCTGGGCAGAGATGCTGGAATTTGATTGAAGTTTGCTCTCATTAATTTACTGCATCTCATTGGGCCAAAACTATAATGAGTAAAAACACGGCTTTATTTTTCCCAAAAGCAATTGATGTCATGGGATTTTTGTTAGTTGGGAAATTCTCTGCCTCCTGCCATCTTTTTTTTGTGTGTTTGTGTGTCTTACTGTTGTACATGACAGCATGATTAGACTTTGAACTGCTCGCTTGTTGTTGCCTGGCGTTATGATTTGATTCAGAATTAATCCATAATTAATTATTTACGGCGGCTCCTGGTGGGCAGTGATCACTGGCTTTTCTGCTTTGGTAATGAACAACAAGCTGTTAACATTGTAGGCTACTTTTAACACTTTGTTTGAAATGTGTTGAAATAGACAACTTAAAAAAAAACACCGCAGATATACATACAGTAGTTTGATGTTGAGAAATGTTACTTTATTTAGGCCGTTTGGATTGGCTATCCAGTGCTTCGCAAAAGTATTTTTGCCCCTTTTTCAGTCTGGATGCACCATTGAGAAGCCTAAGATCTGAATCCTTCAGTTTTCTCCTCAATTGGCTCTAATTGCCTAAATATTGAAATATCTGGATTTTTTAAACTCATTTGTTAAAATGATCAAAACTAAGAACTCCCACTATGTTCAGTCTTAAACACACAGCAGGTTCGCTAATTCACTTTTTGAGTTTAATAAATAGCAGATAAATGTTAGGTACACGTGAGTTAAAGCATAAATAAGGATAATGTCATTTTCCTTCATTTTCTGTTGAATTCAAAATGGCCACTGCTATCACAAAACACACACAGCATGATTTACCTCTGCCATGTTTTTCCTATATGTTGTCATGTTGAAAAACATGCCTGGTGGATCGAAACGTGACAAAACAAATGAAATTTTGTGGAACATCGAGTCCTTGAAGTGTGTGTCATTTTTTAAATTTGCTTCCGTTCCAAATAGTACATGTGTATTGGGATCAAGGCTGTGGAGTTCAGTGCTAATCAGTCCATTCTGTCTATTATTTTTCTTTTATAATTAATAATCAAGTAACTGAATGAAACATCATCGCCCTATAAGTGCACTCAAGTGGTTAGATAAATATTTGCTGAATTATTCAGAAATTAGTTTGAGTCATCGGTTTTGTTTTTTTAGGCAATGTGGAACAGTTAAAGATTTGAAGACATTTGCAGCAGGTATAGCAGCCTTGGAGCGGCCCTGTCCCCGGGGTTTACACAGCAATGTTACAGGACGTCTCCTCCGTACGTCAGAGACCACACCAGGCCTGGAAACAGCACGGACGCTCTTGGTTTGTGGTTTTTATGTCAGCGCCGTGTGTACTTAGCACTGACTAATGTGACTGCTCAAATGTTCTTCATAGAAACGCGCAGAGTATTGGCTTGTTTTGAAATGGAGCCGGGTTTGTTTTAACAGAGCGTCATTCTGTAAATGCTGCACTGATTTTATACATTCGAGACTTTTATCCAATTATTTATGGAGTCTGAAACATTTTTATATGTAGTCTTCAACAAAACAAACAGGTGAAACATCAAGTGAAAATTTTCTAACATGATCTGTGATTTTGAATTATGTTCCATTTGCTTGTTTCATTTCTGAATTTGACCATGTTGTAAAGGTTGCTTTGATCTACAACTATTGAACCATTCTAGGTTTTATTGAGCCTCTGTTAGCAGAGGGACTCGGTTTGGTTGTTTGATCAGAAAACTGCCAACTGCATGTGCTCTAATCTATACCAGCAACACTTGGACTTGTCGTATTATCTGGGTGAAGTGACTTATCTGGAAGGCTCATTAGTTTTCCTTTGGAGTATCGATTTTTAATCAGACTGCCATCAGTGTTTGTTTTCTTGTAAAAAAAGAAAAAAAAACTGGAAAAGAAAACAGGAGAAAAACAGACGGGGTTGAGGAGAGAGGTTCTGATTTAATCATCTGGGGAGAAAACTTCACAGCAGCTTGTTTTCTCATCAAACAGACCGGTGCTTAGTTGTTTAAACAGACTGCTCTTGTGTTTTCCTTCTCAAAAGGCAATTTAAACTCCGTCAGCGTTTCTTCATATCATGAGGCTTGTGGCTTCTACCTGCGATCGTCGAGGAAAGACGCCGTTTCTCTGTGAAGCTCAATTTAAATCTTGCGACGTCGGCTTCACTTGTGCGTTTTATGTGTTAAAGTGTCATCCAATAATACGAGAAGTCTATTAAAAAGAAAATGGATGAATAAACAGTTCCTTCAGTCTTTTATGATTCCACCATTGCGTAAATTCATGCAAATTTCCCATGAAAATAGTAAAAACATTGGGTTTAAGTCATGCTGCCTCCCACCTGCAGGTGGCAGTATTTCTTACTTCTATGCTGCTGCCTAGGCTTACTTGAGGTAGTTATAATCCATGCTCGGCATGGAAAGTAACAAAAATTTAGCTGTATAAGTTCTTTCAAGAATACAAGTTTGCTTGTTTAAACTGTCCAAACTTTTAATCATCTTTTCCCCAAATGTCCTTGTAAATATTTCTATAGTAGCGCCACAAAATTAGGGATTTTTAAGACAACCCCCCCCCCACCCCCAAAAAACAACAACAACAAAAAAACACTCAAGCAATTGTAAAATCCTGCAGGGGCTGAATAAAGTTACATAATACTTGTTACTTAGAGAGAGTTTTATCAAACATACGGTTGTGATAATTGATTTTAAGTGGGGAAGGCTTGGAGGAAAAATTAGGGAAAAACAAAGAAATTATATTTTTTGTTAGAACAACATAACCAATGTGTCCAGTGTTGCTTTATGGTGGATTAAAATAGAAGAATGACCTTAAAGTCTCTCCGTTTCACGCAGAGCCGTCGTGTGTGACGACTGAAATCTTTTATTACCTAAACGACTGAAGGTGATTTCACCCTAATTTTTGCCAAACTTCAGAATAAAAAGCAACAATCATCTCTTACCTGGAAGCACAAAGGACAATCGGCCAATCAAATCCGTCTCCTAGAAACCGTTTTCTCCAAACGCTGCTGTATTCAGACGGCTCAAAGTTGGCTTGACTCATCAGGGATTTGTTCAATCGCTGAAAAGTGAACAAAGCTCTCACTCACTTCACTCTTACTAATCAAATTACAGCGTCACATGCTGCCAAGAAACTAAAATTTAAGAATCACAATCAAATGTGACGGGGAAAAGTCAAAAGAGGGTTTCATCCGTAATGGATCTGTTGGTTCTGTAATGGAGTCGTTCAAGCTGTCACTCTTCTCATTGACCTGTCTCCTCAGCTGCCGTTTCCTCCCGGCCCGATCAGAGGATGGTTGGCTGAACTCTGAGCTCACTGATCGGCCGGCTGAGCATTGCTGGTCGCAGCTGCTGTCATGGCCAAAAGCCCCGAGGTGAAGCTGGCTGTGTTCGGCAAGGCGGGGGTGGGCAAGTCAGGTAAGCCTGCATCATTTTGTTTTGCAGAATCTTCATAGTTCATTTTATTTGTTGTGTCTGTTGTTTGTTCTAGTTTGTCTTTTTGGCTGTTTAGAAACATCTCGAACACTGGACCATTGGAATGCCAGTGGATCTAATCAGATTACACATTTTTGTATAAAAATGTTATGCAAAAACCATCATACTGTACTCTAACTCTAGAGTATTGTACTCTCAGTACCCAGGACTTTAAGTGCAACATGTTTGGAACTTCAAATTGGAGGTACATGCTGACATCTGTTTCTCTTCCAAGATCACCTACATAAATAAAAGTTTTAGTCCACTCAACAGTTTGAGGGCTGATGGTTGCTTGTTAACTCATTTTATATTTTCATCTGCCTCATCTTAATTACCAGTGTTGTTGTGCCTTTTCCATCAGCACATACCCCGTCCGTTTCTGTAGTCATTATTACAGTAGGTGGTTGTTTACCGTCCCTCTGTACATGCCTTCACTCCCACAGCTCATTTTCAGCTGTGTTCCTCCGTAAGCCGAGGCAGCGCAGCCTCCGCTGGCGCGCCGTACGTTTTCTCGGCTGTAACGCGGTCCGTATGTTTTCCTGGCAGCTGAAGAGACAGATTGCTCCTGCGTGGAAATCAGATGACAAAAAACATGCTTCTGGATTCCTTCCACCCCGGAGGAGGCCATTAAAATGTCAGAGGAGGTCAACTCCAGTGCAGTCCTCAAAAGCGTAATTGCAGAGCAAGAGAGGCTGTAAAACATGGCCATCATAGCTAACGCTGTCAAACGTTGAGTTCTTCCAAGATTTTAAGTCGGAGCTTTTCTCCGCAATCAAAGCCTGATTGAGTCGAGTTCCTTCCCCAGAAAACCTGTCAGTTATCCCAACAACCTGCGTCTGCCTTAATGCATCACCGCATTCAGACAGGAGACTCAGAGAAAGCAGGGAGGAAGTGGAAGGTGGTGATCCAGCTTCGGCCCTTGCTGTAGTAAACAGCCCATTTTCCTTCAAAAGGAACACCCAGTGGACATTATTGAATTTGAAGGCCTGCTAAATCATTCTTAGCTCAGATCTAATTTCATAACTCAAACATCATAGAAAGAAGAAGAAAACACGACTGTCTGTTTTTGTTGGCTGATGAATCCCCTTCTTTTCTTCACCAGCCATTATCGCAGAGGGGTTTCATGATCTCCCGGTTAGCCATCAAATGAAATGCAGGAAATGTATCAAATTCATCACATCTGCAGTCTGGCTGCACCAGAAATATCATGAAATATCTATCATGAAGCAAATTAGCCTCTGAGTCAAAATGTTTACAACTGTAATATATCTGCAAAACTAAATACCCGACTCAGCGTTTCCCCCAGTGCATTGTAAGCTAGTCTTTACTTTCTCCTGTCAGTCTAAGCATCGTATCTTTGGTGTAACGGTTGAAAGTGCCATGGCAACATGTTAGGTCTTTACTTGAACACAAAGTTGTGTCTCTTCTTTTTAATCACCGTAACAGCTGCCTGTCTCTACTGGTCTACATGTTAACAACTTCACCAAATAAAGCACCATGTCGTGAATAAAGGATCGAAACACGATGGACAAGCGTCCATTTTCCAAAGAGGGAGACAAAAGAGGCTGCATGTTCAGCCAGCTGACCGGCGAGAGCGCATACCACCGGGCCGACGTCGTTGACATTAGCAGAGCTGTGGCTAAGTGAGGCAGAGTGCTAGCTAGCCTGGATGTTAGCATATTGCTAGTGTCTCACACACGCTTAATGTGTGTTCTGGCACAGCTTTAGCTCTGTATCAGCATTTTTTTTTTTTTTTTACATTTTTTGTGCTTGCCCATTTTAAGGCTAATAGTTGGTGTTGAAGTATGTTCAATTTCTTCCAATGTCACATAACTACGTCGTTATGCTTTTAACTTTTAGCACTTTTTAACACAAAACACAGAGGACAGCTGGTAGACTACCATAAAGAACCCAGTCCGCCAGGCTTAGCAGGCCTTCAAGGGGAAACCCTGCTACTGTTTAAGCTAATGCTATGAAACAAACACCAATGTTGTACGGTACTTGATGTTCTGTTAAATAAAACTATTATTTGCAGAACACGCAGCTCTGCTGTTACCCAACTCTTCCCTTAGACTCCCTTTCCTCTATTTCACATAGAAATGTGGAACCTAACAGTTTGAAAGCGACACTTGATGCTACATGTAGCCCCAGTGATCTCTGCAACAACAAGCCGCTCTCCTGTAAACATAGACCTTTAATGGAAGCCTACAGATGCTAATGAATTTGTTTTGTTCTCGGTCTGCAAACATGTGGATGCAGGCGGTAAATTACTCTCCCTCTTTGTGAACAATGTAGCAGGGAGGAAAAACAAAGCTGATTTACATCTTGTTTTGCGTCTGTGATGGAGGGAGAGCGCCGGTCTCTAGATTTGCATTTGCTGCTGTGGGTCACGGATTCGACTGAAGATGCTTTTAGCGCCTCAGAGAACACAACACTAAAGGTAATTGCAATACTTTTGGAAATTTAACTGCCTGTGGGGAAAAAAGTACCACCATTAGTGTTAAACAGCCCTCATTAATGAGCCTTTTGTCATCGCACTGACCTCAGACAGCACTACCATGTGGCGCCAGTGGTTTCTTTTTTCACTTCTTGGAGATCATCCCTAATCATCGGTTTCATACCTGCAGGGTGTTTGGGTCTTGCTGGGGGTTTTTCCAGGCCTGCTGGTTCTGCTCTGACCTGGACTCCTGCAGAGCTGCTCTGCTCTAATACAGAGCAGAGTGTATTAGCCCCAGTGTGGCTTCTGTTGGCACTTTACTGATTCTCACTTTATTGACTCAGCAGTGGAAAGTGAGCAGAGGAAATAAGAATCATTTAACCAATTAGAATCCTCCATCTTTGGCTTTGGTACATGCATGTAGAGTGCTGTGGAACTGTATTTTTGCCCCCTCGCAGATTCCTTCGGCCTTTGCTTGTTTTTTCGTCAGACTTAAACGTCTTGCATTGTTAAACAAATTTTATTATCAGACAGCAAAGTTATTAAAAAGTTTTGTTTTTTTTAAAAGGAGGGAAAAGCTGTAAATACCAACTTGTCCCAAGTGAGAATGTAATTAGCTCTCAACTGAAGAAATTAACTGGCAAACGTGTTTCCATCCATGTTTATGCACATTTTGAAGCTTCGTATTAGAAGAGGTTAATGGAAATGGAAAGTTCCAAAATAACTTTTGCAATTTTGCAAAAATAAAAAAAGTGTGTTTTTGGTGGTTCGAAACAAAAGTTAATTCACTAATCAGGAAATGGAAACACGATGAGAGCATATCCTGATGTAGCAAACTTTCCCATCTGTCTCACCAGAACTACCAAACTTGGGAAAATCCAATCCAGGCCTCCATCTCAGAGTAGAGGACTCTCTGTATTTCTTGTGGTTCATGCTGGTTTGCAACCTCTACTTCCTGTTTATTATTATTATTTTAAAAGTTCGCTCAAAATTCGCATAACAATCATATGGAAGCGTAGCTACTGAGTCTTTCATGTTATATTTGAACTTAGACTAAAGTCAGAACCTTCATTTTGTTTTTCGAGTCAAATCTTAAGCTGCCAGTTGTAAACGTACGGCTGGACAATCTGTGTCAGGATTTTCTGGTAGAAAGAATTTTTGGTTTCATCAATTATGACAAGATATCCAGTTTTCTGATTGAGCAGAGCAACCCCACATCCTCACACTGCTGTCCGTTTTATGCCAGATATCACGGGATACACACCGTCCAAAGACTTCCACTTTTCTCTCTTCGGTCCACTGAATATTTTCTCCAAAAGTCCTCTTGTGTCTGGCAAATGAGACTGCCTTCTGTTCTGTTTGGATACCATAAACACTGATGTTAACCTGTTGGTCTCAGGGTGTCAAACTCCAGTCCTCAAGGGCCGCTGTCCTGCAGTGTTTAGATGTGCCAGAGGTAAAAAACAGTGGAATGAAATGGCTTAATTACCTCCTCCCTATGTAGATCGGTTCTCCTGAGCCTTGCTAATGACCTAATTATTCTTTTCAGGTGTGGTGCAGCAGAGGCACATCTAAAAGTTGCAGGACAGAGGCCCTTGAGGACTGGAGTTTGACACCCCTGTCACTAGAGGACCCAAATTTGGGTCCTCTAGTGACAGACAGGTTAAGGGTGCTGCATTCCCACCAGCCCTGTGAACGCACAACCAAACTCTGATACAGACCAAAGAAGCAAACTCTGTTCAACTTTGACTCAGTCAGTTTGACTACCATACGGACCGGAGGCCGTTCCTGAAGTAGGAGGCGGACTATGTCTTCTTTCATATCCATTGCTGAATGTTTTTAGATTGAGATTTGATCCGTTGCTTTGTGCCACCTTTTAAGCGATCATGTTGTCAGACAGGTTCTGTTTAAGATATTTCTTTGTCGTAATGGTCTGAAATAATCCAGTCTGGGTGAAACTGAAAGCAGCCTTGTGATTATCTTTGATATTCAAAATTATGTAATAATACCAACCATTTAAGTGAAAAGCTTCAATCTGTTTGGAGGCAAATGCTCTCTGTGATTTAAAATTGTCCTGGCAGTATTTTACTGAACGCCCTGGAGGTTCTTTAAAAGCCAAACTACCAATGAAAAAATTCTCTTACACGTTCTACTTCCACTCCTTCTTTCAATGGTTATGAAAGTGAAAAAGAACAGAGCAATGTGACAACAAAAAGGAGAGCAACAACAATGGACTGAGCCAGCGTGTGTCTGCCGGTGAAATACCAGTGTTTGCTTTCTCCGGCGTTAGCAGTGAACTGTGACTCAGCTGGATGTACAATGTAAACAGTAATTCAGAGGCCAGACAAGAGAAACAAAGCAGCAAAAACAAGTCGTGACTCACAACTATTGGGATATTTTAATCACCATTTTTATGTTCAAATTTGTTCAGAAAATACCCCAAGTAAGGTTCTGGTACTTGACCTACTCGCCTTAAATTGAAACAGAAGATTGTGTTTGAGTTTTTACATGGCAGATCTGAAGCTGAGAGAGTCCACAGCCAAGCCAATCCTCTCTGATCACCGTTTAAGGAATCTGGCAGCTTCTGCTGTCCAGCAGACGACGAGACGTCCCACCAGTGGTCTTAGGTGGGACTTCTCGCACGGCATCATCAAGAAATGAAAACTTTTACAGGCAGATTTCAGGCATGAACACCTGGGAATTCAGCCAGTTTTTGAGATCCATGTTGGGGTCGGTTTTGGCAAAGTTAGATTTTGTCTCCGGAATCACATGTTCTAAGGGTAGCGTTGGGGTGTTGTCCATAATGGCGAGGTTTCAATTCGACGTCAAAGGAATTTAATTCCTTCAGTACTTTCTTACTTCGTTTCTCTCCATCCTCCCCCACTGTCCTTTCTCCTGCTTGTTGATCTGCCGCCTGCAGCTTCCCTTTCTCCTCAGAAAGGAACGCAGTGTCTCCAACGGTCATGTTTCTTGTTTAAACTTTTCTGAGGCCGCGTGTCCGGCCCAGACCTCCTTCATCTTTCTGTTCACCTGGCACACACACACACACACACACACACACACACACACACACACACACACACACACACACACACACAGAGTTGGCTAAAACTGGGTTCTGCCAGATATAGGATGTTCACCCTGAACTGAAGGCTAACCAAGGTTTCTTGCTCTGACTCAGTCCACTTAGCCGGTCTTCCCCTGACACGTTGTGTAAGGTGTGTGTCCATTAATGGAAGAGATTGCATCACAAGCAGGCGGCCAGGTGTTTGTGCTGCTTTCACCTTCTGAACTATTATTAGGATCCACTTCTGGCTCTCCTCAACTACATTTTATTTATACTTTATTGTCCATTTTTTCATTCATGCCCTCTGAAGGCTGCCTGTTCCTGGCCGGTGTGTGAATCATCAGTTATTTTCTGTTCTCCTTCTAAAAACCTAATAATAGGAACATCATCACAGCTTTTGAAATTTCAGAATAGTACTCTCAGGTATGATGTTTTTTGGACATAAAAAGCATTTTAAGAACCTGACCAATATACAAACTCTCTGAGCAACCCGTTTACCCTGCTCACCTGTGGCGGCGCTGCGTTAAGAACCAGCGATGGAAAGTTTTTGGTCCACATCAGAGTTTGAGTGCGCTTTCTCACTTCCGCAAAGGAAGAACCCAAGTCTAGAGAGATTTGCAGGAAAGGGAATGTTTAATAAATGATAAACAAAGAAAACTTACAAACTGCAGGAAGGCTAGGAATGGGAAATTGGCATAACACCAAAAATAGATGGACGAACCAGTGAGGACTAATACAACCTGGAGGACTTAAATACTGAGTTAGAGGTGGAAGTGACAAAGTGACCAGAAGAGCTAATCATAGGAGAGTAGATGCAGCTGGGGAAGGGAGCAGGTGGAGGTGAATAGGGGGAAGGAGAAGCAGCTGGGAAGAGGAGCAGAATGGGAGGCTGAGGGTGAGGTGAACAGGGGGAAGAAACCTGAACCTGATACAAAAACCTTAAACGCTAAAAATCAGTAAACAAAAAAATGTAAAAACGATCAGAACGGAACATAAACGAAAGTAAAAGTCCAAACACTTACAGCTCATAACTGGTTCTCCTAGGTCCTGCCTCTTCTGTTTCATTTATAACTGTACAAGTTTTCTTACCTTGTATTTCAGCTGCAATTTTTTCTTTTTTACTTTGGTTTTTATTATTTTTGCTTACTTTACTTTCATTTGGGGTAACACTGAAATTACAGCACTTTGACCATAAAGGATTATTCTATTATATTCAGCACAGGGCTCTGGTCTGTTTGCTCCACTGGACATTTCATGAACCTTATAAAATGACAAACCGTCTTGCCCAGCATTCATATCCACGGTCTGTAAAGGTTTTGCAGTGATCTGCAGTTGGAAACGATGCCACCTTCACTCATATCAGCTCCTTTGTCTCTGAGCTGCTGGCTGTCCAGAGGACGCCACCTCCGTCTGTAATCAGAGAAAAGATCGCTCACTAAGGTGTGGTTTCAACATTTCAGCCCTAATCTAACCCCGCCTTTATGAGTGGCTCTGTGGTGCTTTTGTTGGAGGCCAAATTAAAGGGATGAAAAGGTTGTTTAGCTCCTCACGCCCTTCCTGCTGAAACCCCAAGAGTGACAGCTTTTGTCCTTTTGCATATCCAGAGACGGGATCCAGAAAGCCTCCGCGGTGTTCTGTTTTAGGAAGCCGCAGGGCCCCAAGGAGAATTAGTGCAACCCCAGCTTGTCTGTGTGAGTTTATGAGCTCACCCAAACCAAACCTAGGGGAGGAGGGGGGTTTATCTGACCTTTACTGTCATTCAAAATGAACTCGATATGTACCGTTGTGTTTACACAAAGGCATTTCAGCCTTCAAAGTGCGTCCAAACAAAAGCTTTTAAAAGGTGAGGTATTGTGTTTGTCGGCTCTTTGTTACCATTGATGGGATATCTCAATCTCCTAAAAGCACACAAAAAAGTAGAGATGTGTTTTTCTTTACTTAGTATTTAGAAACCTTTCTGGTTTCTGCTATATTTGACATTTCAGCAGCTGAGACTTTGAAAATATCTTCTGCGTCATCAGAATGTATGTTTTGTCCCACTTTTCAAAAGAAAATAGCTTGAAGTTAAAAAAAAAGAATCTTCCATCTTATTGTTATCAATGCACAATTATCATATGATTGTACTAAAAGGTAAATTAGATGTGAGAAAAAAGCCACCAAAACTTTACTAAATCGTGTTCATAACCAGCTATCTACAATATCATGTATGAAGTTGGGGAAAAAAAAAAAAGCAAAGCTGGTCCTCAATGAGCTTTTGCACTGATTTCACCCCCCGTCTCATTAGAGGAAATTGTGTCTCCAGCCCACTAACGAGTTTAGAGGCAGGAGAAGAAAGTGATGACTCATGGTCTGATAATCAGCCAGCTGTAATTGGAACTGGAGGCCGACGGAGATGATGAGATTTGTTCAGTTACTGGTTCAGTGTTTTGGAAATTATCCATCTTACTTTAATTTGCTGCATTGTTATTCCTTTAATGTCGTCTTGGTGTTAGGGGGAAATAAAATTTAAATGGGTACAATGTCACTGAAGACAACAAAGCAACTATTTAAGTCAATTAACACTGTCATTCTAATGTATGCTTACTTAATATACATATAAAAATGCCAAAGTGACAGTGATTCCTAAATTTAACAAATACTGGGTAAGTATTTATCTCTTTACTTGCTCAGTAAAGGCACATTAAAGTGATGAACACTAACAAATTTGCATATATCTTATATTTACAAACATATATGGTTAAACCGAATATCCCCACCAGGTTCAGAGTCGAGGTCATCTTTGAAATTTGAACATTTTTCTCCAGACTGGAACTTTTATTAAAGTTCTGGAGTTTTGGAGGGAAACTGGAAATTAGACTTGAAGCTAATAAAAAAAGGCAAGTTTCCTAAATAACAGAGGAAACCTATAAGCTGCTCAGCAATAAAAACAATATATCTTTTCTTGCAAAAAACTATTTTAAAACCAGATATCAAGAAGACACAAAACTAGTTTTTCTTAGAAGATATAATATCAACAGCTGTTGCAAAGAATAAACCTGTTAGAACCGATGTTCGCAAATATTATCCTTGCACAGTCATGGTTCAGATTTTGTCTGCTTCTCTTTTGTCCAGTTGGTTTCTAACTAAGCAGAATGTACTGAGGATCAGAACGGCATTATTGAAAGAAAGCACCTAACAGGGTTGCTGACTGTTTGTGTTCTGAGAGATGTTGTTTTCCTTCGTCACGTATCTGATTCCTGGCCAGAGTTTGACCATAAATCCTCCTGATCCCCAGCTGACACAGAGTGAACTATTTGTCCTCGTCTGGCCCAGACGGCAACACCATTAATCGTGGGAGATGACATGTTTACTGTTGCCCTGTGTGTTATTGTTACACGGCTCACATTGGACTTCCCACATCCGTTGTTCAAGAGTAGGGTTCCTTAGAGGGAAAACGGGGCTGAAAGCACGCTGATTGGTGAGCTGCGATCTGATGTGGAATGGTAATGAAAGATGTATGGCTTGATTTCTATCTATGTCTGGAAGTAAAAATAGGTTGGATTTTTTCCTGCTCTTGCTCCACAGACTCCCACTCACCCCAATGGCAGATATACATGCTTGTCCTTATCGAGAAAAGGGCCTTAAGTCTGTCAGGCAGGTCTAGTGGGGCTCCATGCTTGTGGTTTGGGATTGAGATGTCCCCCTGGGAGGGAGTGGTGGTGACAGGAATTCTGGGAAAGGTCTGGGATTGGGAATCATGGTCTGACCCACTGTTGAGGAAGTGGTGATTTTGTTGCTTTTGTGATTAAACTATCCCAGCAATCAACAGTCAAGTTGAGTCTGTTTAATGTTCAGAAAGTTCAGTCTGCTATTTCCTTCAGAGCCGAAGCACAACAAGGATACGGTGCTGCAGCGTTTCTGATCTCTTTTCATATTGCCGTGCCTGCTCCAGTTTTTCTGTTCCTGTTAATAAATTCACACATCACGCTCATCCCGAGCTGCAGCCTGCAAACTTACACCTCATGATATCCTTAGTGAGCAATTATCCTTGAAGCTCACCAAAGCTGTCACCATGACTATAAGCTCTCGTAATGTTTCTTTTAGCAGATGATTGGATTTTCTGAAAAGTCTTAAATCATTAACAAGAGCAAAGAAAATGCGATCTATAATCCTGCTGTCGATACGTCTGATAAGAAGCGGAGCGGGTATTGATTAGAGGAGACGGCTCCATACATTAATTCTCATCCCTCGGTCTCCTGACCCAGTGATTAGTCTGGTACTATCCACCTGTTTGACAGAGGTGGAGCAAAAAATGAGGGGTTTTGGTTTGTTCATACACATCCACTTTCTATTAGCACACTTTTAGAAAATAGTCAGGTTTTGCAATACTGTTTGCTACAAATAATAAATGAACAGATAATACAGAGAACTCTTCTAGTCATACTGATCAAGCAAAGCGGTTCACACCAATCACAATCACAAAGGTGCAGACATTCATGGACAAACGCAATAATTTGGGTAATTTGGGGTTAAGTGTCCACCACAGTGGTCTCAAACTGCAGAGTCCTGCAACTTTTAAACGTGTCCCTTGTCCTACATGCTTTAATTCAATGGATAACCCGCCTCACCGGGATGTAGTCCAACTCCCATTAACAGATCTCTGTTAATGAATTCATATTGGAGTNAGNTNTGCTGGAGCACAGACATCTAAACGTTGCAGGACTCTGGCTCATCAACATGTGGCAGGTCCTGGTTCTGTAAATCTGTCATGACATAAATTATCTCTGAAGGGTTCTGGTAAAGTCTTCTTGGCACAGTAAGATGCAGAATACTTTGAGTAACAATCTGTTCCCCGGGGTTTTTGACGGCACACAAAACTTTCTCAGCATTGTGGTGGGTGTTTATTGGAGTTGTAGCACTACATGTCTTGCCCTTGGCTGAAAATAGGGAAATATAATGGCAGCACATCAAAGACCTGGAGTGTGAGGGAACCATTGAAACCTGGTCATCAAGAATTTGCTGACCTCAAACCAAGGCGCCAACCCTTGTCAGAGTCGTATGAAGTTCCAGCAATTTGATTCAAGCTGCAACATTCTATTGGTAGAAGTGTGAGATTTGTCCTGAGAAGGTCATTTAGAGGAACTCCAGAATGCAATTTAGCACAAAAATGTGAATAGCTGAAGTTTGTTTATTCTTTGGCGTTAATTTTATTATTATGATTATTATTATTATCCCCTACCAAAGTCAAAAATAAAGAAGAATTATGCACAAAAATAAAAAATAAAACAAGACAAAACTAGCATACAAATAAATAAACAATGTTTAAATGACTGTTAATTTCAGAACCATAAAAACTGCATGGAAAAAATGTGTGTAAGCTTATTATACACTAAAGCATCATGAAAACCAAAGCAACAGAATCTTTCCTGAATGTTTTTCTAAAACATTTCGTGGAATTCCATCTAAGTCAGTAGACAAAAACTGTTTAGCAATTGATTTTTTATACACTTTCGCTTTATTTTAAGAGTTGAAAACACAGTTTTGCTTCTCACAATCATTCCATTCCTGAATCCCTCTTGCTGAATCACAGGTAATGTAAGATTTAACAAGGATAGATTTTTGTCCCCTTATACCTGGAATCATTAATGAAAAACTGCTTTGTTTTCTACCCACATTACTTTTGTCTGTCATTAACATTTGTGTGATCATGTGAAGTGTTTCGTGTTACAAGAATCAAAATCAAAAGAAATTTGGAAGAGGGACAAGTCCTCATTTTGACTTGTGTTTTAATTAATATTTTAAAAAGATTTTCTTCTCATTGTTACCTTTAAATTGTCTGCCCTCTGCTTTTCATTCTTTTCTGGCATTTTTCTGGTCCATCCAGTCCTCTCTGGGTCTTATCAGCACAACCTATTGTATGACATGACCCAACATGACACTAATACAATAAGTACAGAACCTGACTATGGCAGCCTCTCTCTGGGAGAGTCTCTGAAGGGACATTTTTCCTACAAGAGGGAACCAAAGAGCTGTGGGTGTCCGTCTGACTCCCTTAGAAAATCAATAGGGACCGTTCAATGAGTAACGCAGCACCGGCCCAGAACAGAACCATAGGCGCCACTAATTGCTCCTTCTTTGTTTGCAATTAGTCCAGCGCTCTGCTGCTAATGCGATTAGGTCACTTTTGATAAAGGAGGTTTTAGGGAAAACATGTCCTCTGGATGATGCGTTTGACGATCAGTTCAGTCTCGGCACAAACTGGAAAGCAGCTCACAATGGAAGAAAAGCTGAAACATGAAATCACAACAAGTTTGTTTTTAACAGATACATGGTATTAATTATGTCAACAACAGAAAGGAGTTGTTTCATCCAACAGTTTGTTCTGGAGAAATGATACCAAATGTTTGGGCACATTTAGTCTTTGAATACTGCAACTTTTTCATATTAGTACTTTATGAGGGGCATTTAACCCACAGACATATATTACAGTGGATTAAAAATCATAGCATCTCCACAGTTCTATCCACTTTCTGTCATTTAAGCAGCAGTTAAGCTCTAATATGATTCTACAGACTGCAGTGTGTATACTGGGCACTGGGCCTGAAAACTAAAAAAAATGCCCAGATTTTCTTAAATCAGTGATCGGATCAATATGTGAAACCAATCTTATCTACTTCTGAAAAAGCCTGAAAATCAGCTATCCTCTTTTGCTCTACTGTGAGAGGACTGACTGACAGACCGCCCACCAGGTCACATCTGCATGTTTGCGCTTAAAAATAGTCACCCCTCTATTGCCAATACAGGGACTTTGTTGCGATATTTAGTGTCAAGAAAAAAGAGAGAAAAAAATTGGTATTGGCAAAAAATTGGAATTGTCTGATGAGGCTTTTTAAAGATTGGTGATTGGCCAGAAAACTGCAATTGGTGAAGCCCTAATTTGATTTTATCACAATTATAGTTACAATGTTGTAGGAAAGAAATCCCAATGAAAAATTGATGGTTAAATTGGAAAAAAGAAACTGTTTG
The DNA here is from genome assembly GCF_001443285.1 of Poecilia latipinna. Classification (NCBI taxonomy): domain Eukaryota; kingdom Metazoa; phylum Chordata; class Actinopteri; order Cyprinodontiformes; family Poeciliidae; genus Poecilia; species Poecilia latipinna. Next base: position 71,289 of record NW_015114972.1, read on the forward strand.
GTGGCAGCATCATGGTATGGGCTGGTTTTTCTAACAGTGGAACAAATGAATTAAGCACTAAAGATGGAAAACAACTGTGATCCAACAGCTATGCTTTCAATCCTGAGACACAACTGGACTTTGACATACAACACAAATCAAGTCAGATTAAGAAACGGATCAATCAGATGAGCAGTAACCTTTCATAAATGGTTTTCAGATGTCTGGCATCAGTCCAATCAATAAAATATATAAAAAACCACAAGCAAGTCTACAAACTGAGTAAAGCAACTGATTGGAGCAACTTCTAATAATGTCCTCAACAAAATTAGAATTAGTTTACTAGGGATTACATTTGTATAAAATTGCATTTTCTACTTGTGTTTTCCCTATTTATGTATTTTATGATGAGCTACAGCAGTATGTACACAGGTAGGGGATTTCTTCCCTCAATATATGTCCAAACTGATGCACAGAAACGAAGGCTCCTCACTGCCATGTGTACATTTGTTTTCAAGTGGCGGTGAAAAGCTGGAGATCCAGTTACCCCTAATAAGGAGAGGACTTCACACCCCATTGATCGCTCCGTCTACCTGGAATCCAGGACGCTGCCACAGAAATTCAGACCCAAACAACAACTGAACAGCTTGACAAACGATCTGCTGCTCTTCGACTTTTAGCGCATGAAAACATGAGGAGTTGGAGGAGAAAGTTAGATGTGATTTACTGGGCAACAGAATCAACAAGACAGGTGAGGAATGGCACGGCAGAGTACCGGACCTGTTTGGATAATGAGATGGGCCTTTCCTTGTAGATTTGGCACATCCAAATCGGTGGCCAGCCCCAGCTCCCCTGCTTTCAAATCACCTGGCTTGACTTCTTTAGGAGCGTAATGAATCGTGACACAGACACTCCGGTTTACACAGTTTTTCTTCCTTGTCCTTTCTGCGGCTAATTGGAAAACAGGCCCGGCTAAGATGGATCTTTGGTCACAGTTCAAAGAGAGCTTTCAGGAGTAATGCTGCCTCTCATCGTCCCCCTCCAAATGGGACGAGTTTACATGAGGACACAGATACTCACTTGGACCACCCAGTCCATCATAAAACACTTCAGGACACGACGGCTCTCGCAGGGAACTGAAGCTCTGCCAATCTGTAGCAGCAGACCTCTGCAGTGGGATCCTGCTCCTTTAATGTGGATCATTTTCATAGAAATGAGTTACAGATGACAAGAAGAAGTGGTTTTCAACATTATGCACTCTTTAAACAAGCAGAAAATTAGGCAAAAAATGTTTTATGGTTCACATATACCATACCCAGTGCATTCTAAAACAAGAACCCTGCCACCCACCAGACTGGAATCAAGATATACTTCGGTTGTAAAACATCCCCCTTTGGAGCTCGCTATAAAGGAGGAAATTACCGTTTAAATTTTCTTAGCTGTGCACCACCTTTTGAACTTTTGGGCCGGTTACTGGTATCGAGGTCTACCAAGGTTTTGGAGTTATGATGTGAAAACTGGCAAATTTTGAAAAATACATGATTCCTGTGGTTTAAAGTCCTTATGTTTACTGCAAAACCTTTTGGGGTTGATGGTGCAAAGAAGGATTTTACATAAAATTAAGACATGATGGAAAACCCAGACCGTCCTCATAGAAAAACAGTGACTTAAGTCAGAAGATTCATCAAATTCGTAGCGGTAAAGAACACTACAGGAGATGTTTCCAGCCCACAGCCATCACCATCTACAATAATTCTTTAATTAAATCAGTTACAACATTTACATTGGGACAAATAAAGTATTTTTGAATTGGAATAATAATATGTTTGAGGAAATGTTAGAGTAACTGGAGATTTCTTGTGAACATGGAAAAGCAGCCTTGAACAGAGGAGGTGACCTCAGGTTTTATCTTTCTAACACCTTCTCATGATCTTGATGACCTCATTAGTGATAACAATGGCCTTGTTAGTGGCCTCTGTTGTCCTATCAGTGTGATTGTTTCTGGTCTGATACCTCCAACCTAACTGTCAGAACTGAAGAGACCTCCTGGGTAAGAGTCTAAAACGTCATCAAGATAACAACACAGTTGAGTTCAATTAAAACTCTCAAGGTCATCAACCAGAAGTTCTAGATAACGCTACTTTAACTGTCGTAATCTGTATGTCATGATAAAATAGCAACAGGAGTATTAATAGTTGTTTTTCTGTTTGAATGAAAAGGAGTTTAAAGAAATCCCTGAAGTTAGGTTCTTTGAGACTTTAACTAGTCAGTAACATTTATACTTAAAGTGCTACACTTAAGCTTTAGCCTCCTGGAGGAGCTAAAGGCTTGTCTAATTCAGATTCAAATCACCTCCTCAGTGCAGTCCTGCTAATGATCTCATTATTGTGTGTGTTGAAGCAGAGACACATCTAAAGGCAGCAGGGCAGCGCCTCCCTGAGGACTGGAGTGGAAGACCCCTGCTCTAAGACTATAATAGATCATTACAATGTGAAACACATGCATGCAAAATACTACAGGCTGTTATCGTTCCAGAAGAACTATTGTTACAAAAGTACAGAGGTCTAAAGAAAACGAACAAGCTTAAAGCTAAAGTGAGGAGTGTTTAGTTTATTCTCTTTTCCTAGTCATTATTTGTCTTTAGCCCTTAGCCCTTAGCCATTAGCGTTAAATTTTGATTCCTTTTTTGAGGAAAAAAATTCTTAAAATAACTGAGCAGATTTTGTTATCTGCTGTAGGCAAAATAACACCTACTCATTGAATCTCAACACCAGTGTATATTATTTCAATTCTTACAAATTTGAACCAATTTGTTTTTTGCTAACATTGCTCAGAGGCAGTCGGTGAATGAACTGCGCTAAGCGGCTAGCCCCTTCCTTCCCTAAAATCTCTAACCATGTTTCAGGATGTCTCTGTTCTTTAGGGTATACTTGAGTCCAGATCAGAAGAGTCTAAATATGTATGTATATATGTATGACTTTGAACTGCAAATAGTAAATGTAGTTTAGACTCCTTTAAAAACACCAAAATAGCCCTTTAATGTACTGGTAAATTATAAGCTGCAATTTCAACATCATCCACTGCCCAAGGTGCAAAGAATTATTGTCTTATATTGTTTTCATCGTTGACTGGACCTGCTAATAAGCAATATTTCCTTTTGCACTTTGAAAGCATAATGTATGTCTTTCTAAAGAAAGAAACATCACTACTTTTACTAGTTATTTTAAAAACTATCTACTAATGGAGATGCATTCTTATGAATACTGTTCACAGCACCCTAATGTAACACATTCAGACATTTCCATTTTCATTTCCATGTTGAATTAAATTCTATGTTTTTTTGTTTTTTTTTTCTCTCCATGCTTGTTGCGGTAACCTTCCCACCCATTACCTGAACCAAAGGCCGACCTTGTCGCGCTCATATAAAAATGCGTATTTACCACCAGCTTCTGCGGCCTCCCTCTCTCTCCCACAGAGCTGTTTGGCCTGAGTGATAAACAGATAATGACAGTCTAATTCAGTCGGAGTAAAGGGGCTCAACATTTCCGTGCAGCAGATCACTTGCTGATGGTAAACCATTAGGGCAGTGAGTCACAGGCTCTCTGAGGACGTCCATCTTACTTTAACCATGTACATGAGATACTCTGGATGAACTCTGGAGCTGATGTCTCCTCCTGAAGACTGTCAGAGCTCGGCTTTAATCATGTTGAGCCAGTCAAACAGGCATAAGCATTTAGATTAAAGTAACTTGGTTCCAACAGTTTCCTGGTGAGTTGGGTATTGCTTATAAAGGCAGCAGCTATTATGATGTTGTGACTGAAAACACCCAAGACACAAAATCTTGTGTGGAAAATATGTTTAACAATTTTTTTTTAATCACTGTTAGCTGTTCAGTTTTAGTCTTATTTTCATGTCAAACTCAGTTTTTCTTCTTGATTTTGCAGCGTTGGTGGTGAGGTTCCTGACCAGACGCTTTATCTGGGAGTACGATCCAACACTGGGTAAGACTTGCATTTATACAGTCACTCACATGGCATATCATCATTTCAACTGTTATATTATTTCCCCAAAACTAAAGTGCCATAGTCAACATTATAATATACATATTTCACTATATTTTCTGCCATATAACATCCTGAAATTGTTTCAGTTTGTGCAAAAAAAAGGGAGGGCATTCACAAAATAGAACTTCCATAAAACACAATGGATTGCATTGTTTGATTTAGAGCGATGTGCTTTTACATCAGACAGTCTGGATTAATGCAGTCGAGATTGGCCCTTTCACTTTACGATGCTGGTCAAATCGCTTTCCTCCACTATAATTATATGAAGCAAAGACAAAGTGTCTCATCTGTTAGGCTCTTTTCATTTCCTGGCTCTACAGACCAGATGAGAGGCACTAAATGCTTCCCTCGGTGCTCTTTTCAATCCTACATCAGCTTATTTGGTGACATGAAGAGCAATCAGCTGCAAAAACACACAGCACTCAGGAAATTATTGCATTATTCTGAAACTACATAATGGTCACAAACGTATTGCCATTACAATCTATCATATATCACAAATATGGCTTAGATATTAACTTGATTTAAGTATTAGAGGTTATAAATTCAACTAAGGTGATATTTCTCTGGCAAGGGCTTTATTTTTCCAGAGCAATATTGTACTTCCAGAGTGATTTAATGTTGTCCTGGGTGCCAGCCTCATTCTGGGTGTACGCTGAGTAAATACCAAGCGCTGAAATCAAGAAAAGAATAATAACTGCCTCCTTGGTTACCACAAGGGTTGGCGTCATGACCAAGAAAGCCCAGCATGATGTCCATAATGGGAATAACAGCACTGCTGGTGGGTGTCTGTTACCAATCAGACTCTCTGGCTGAAATTACCCATGAAGTGGTCGAAACATTATTAAAATGCTATTATGAGTACATCACACAGGTAGGGGTGTGTGTGCAGCCTGCCAATCTTAGAAAGTGGAGATTGCTGCCAGAAAGTGGGCTCCACTTCATCCATCTCAATGTGCCTGCCGGCAGCTACGGCTGAACATCCATCTATATTGTCTACCTGTTTGATTTAGGGTTATTGATGAGCTAAGGTTTTTTTCTCCCACAGACAGAGAATAACCTTGGATATCCCCACAACTGCTAACATAGAGTGTTCTTTTGATGAAGTGACAGAAGTCACTCCATTAGTTATAACTGCTGTTGAGACTGACAAAGAACAAAAGTGTTAATTTGGTGGAATGTGACTTTTATTTGCTCTAATTTGTTACAGACTGCAGGTAAATTAGATTTTGAAATATTGGAATATAGCATAAGCAGGAAGTTCATCATAACAGCAATAAAATTGTACTGTCAAACCCAAGTTGTGAAGCGACTCTGTAGCAAGCGAATGGAGTATGTCCGTCCAATACTACACAGCTGAAACCAGATATTTGCATTTATTAAACTTTCCCTTATTTTTTAGTTCTTTCTTTAAATTTAGAAGTTTACACACAGTAAAATTTCCATCGATTTCAGCCCCGGTCATGTGGTCTGTTTTGATGCTGAACTTGAACAGATAGACCCACACAGGTTGACAGGTGATCTGAATCTTCTCATCTTGTAGACTGTTTTCCACACAAAGGAATCAGGTCTTTGGATCCCATTTCAACAGTCAGGAGCTCTTGACTGTTGAAATGGTCAACAGTCAAGAGATTAACCCATTAAAGAGCAATTTAATGGGTTAGTTTAACCCATTAAATTGCTGAGTAACGCTCTGATCATAGTAATGCAACTAAATGTTCGGGTGTCTTCACTTATTCATCATCAGAAATTACTTTTTTAATTTGATTTTTCATTTACAACTATAAAGTGGTTTGTTCTTAAGTTTTTATTGTTCGCATGTTTAATTTCTTGATATTTTTTAAATTTGTGTTAAAGATCCAAATATCCAAATTAGTAGGGAAACAATGAAAAACCCTTCATTGTTTGCAAATGACCGAAAATTGGACATAGAACAGACCATTCTGTCTGATAAAATCATACTTAATGTGTTTTAGAGTGCAGAATGCAAAAATGATACTGGTACTTATGTTTTACAAAGCCCATCTTTTGATCTATGTTTATGGTGTCCTTGGCCGGCACCAGCAACTACCACCATGTGTGCATAAATGCTAAAAGATGTCCAACTGGGTCTTAGTTAAAGTACCAGAGTGGGGAACAGCTGCCATCGTAAATGCAGATGGCCACAATATTGGAATGGTTATTGCTTTCTACATATCCTCCAGCAGAGTTTAATCTGCTGGCACACAGAGAGGAATCTGCACTGCTTTGACATCACTACAGCAGCTGCGTCCCGCATTATGCAGCTTCCCAAAGTTCAGGGGAATTTTTGCAAGAGCAGTTTGGAAAAGGAAGCACTGTGGAGCGTGTGCGAGCTAAGGATAATTTAAAGCTTCTGAGTGGATGTGTTGGTGGACATTATGAACAACTTGAACTGTGTGTAGTTTTGTTAAACGGAGCCTGGAGTGTCACTTTGTCTTGAACTCATTCTACCTTTAGGAAATATTTCACTTTGTTCCAAGTAATTCCAAGGCATCTTAAATCCTGAAAAGCTCTGAAAGGAGTAACAGAAACAATAAACAGGGTTAGATCGACTGCAGCTGACAGAGTGATGGCTCCTGAAATAGGCTGCCGTCCCAGCAGTCGCAGCGTGATGCTCACGCTCGCAGCCAAACAGCTGCACACGCTACTTCCCCTGGCTCCCAGTGACATTTCATTTACGTCACAGGTACGCAGTTTGTCCCCAGGAGGGCCAATTGCACCTGGGAAGCAGCAGGGGAAGCGTGCACAATCAGACATTTAAAACTTCTCAGTTCTGAGAATCTATGCTGTCAATTATGAAGTTGACATTTTGAATATGTTAATAAGTTGCACCACGGAGTATATCTTTAAATTACTAAACCTGTTGATGTCGGAGGTTAGAGGAGACTGGTTTGAGGTGTTACAAATGCAAATATAACTCAAATGATTGCTCATTACATCCAACACAGAATTCCTTTAAAGCTGAAGCAGATAAGCTCCATTAGCATAAGACTCCAGGTGCTGCTCCTACTAGTGAACCACAGAATTCTGTGACTACAATCTACACACATTAACCAAATATTTCCAATGATGACTGAAAAACATTGACTGGTCCAGTTAGTCTTGAATTCAGCTGCAACATTTAGATTTGAGGGTCTGATTTTGATCTAAGCTACCTAGTTTATAGTTTGAACAGTGGGACTGTGTCCACCCCTGGAAGGTGACCTCTGTGGCCCCCTAGAGAAGACCCTCCATCCCTTTAACAAAGGACGATATAAATCCAAAATTTAACAAATAAAAAATAATGTGAAAATTAAAAAAAATCATATTTTATATATATATATATATATATATATATATACACACACACACACACACACACATCCTCGTACTTCTATACAAACGGAGGACTTTGTATCGACTTCCATTCATTTCAACAACTGTAATTATGCTTATAACCCAGACATATTCCTAACCCTAACTATGTAAACCAAAACTTAATTCACACCAGACTGCAAAATCCAACCAGTAGAGTGCAGTGGAACTGCAAATAAATAAATAATTAAATGAGGCCCAGGAAAACGTCCTCACACTCCACTAATGACCTCACTGTGTTGGTAGATGTTGTGAAAGCGGCCCTCTTTTGTAGCACTTACAAGTACACACAAAGAGCAGAGGGCACACTAAAATGTTAATAGCAGAGGTAATATTATTTCATAAATTCCGTGTTGGTGTAATGCTTTAGTGTTAGCGGAACTAATGTTTATGATTAGGGCTTTTTCCAGCCCTATGGGTCTGCCAGTGTGTTTGAACCCTGCAGCCCGTTTGGGCATCAATTACTAACCCTCTCCTCATCTTCTGATAGTTATTCAGCCAGATAATGTTACATTTCATGGGGTGCTGTGGTGATGCACAAATTACATAAGGCATCCTTAGTCCTCAATGTGGCTGTCGCAGGTTCGAGTCCCGGCCTGGTTACCTTTACCGCATGTCTTCCCTCTCTCTCATTTCCTACTTTCCTGTCTGAGCACTTTCAAATGAAGGCAGCTAGAGCCAAGAAACATCTTTTTTTTTATTTTTTATTTTTTTAAAAAGAATGTTACATTCCATTGGTTTAAAATGCTTCTACATTGTACTTCGGTCATGTTAGTTTAAAACAGTCTACAGCTGATGTTTTCTGCAATTGTTTAGATTGTGTGCCCCTGTGGTGAAAGAGGGAGTAAGTTAATATTTTCATCTCTGAAATCACAACTTTTAGCTCTCACTCTCAGGCACCCAGCAAAACTTTAGTCAACATTGTTCAGCATAAATGACCTACTGTGTTTGGCCCTTATGGCTAAACTGATTTAAAAAACAAATCTATGTAAATCAAATTTCTGTGAAAAAGAAGTTCTGGGAAAGAAAAATTGTAGGCCTAAAAATAATGTGTCCAGTAATGTATTCACCTTTCCAAGAAATGTGTATTGTACACATTTTTTCAGTTGACATGGACGGACATGGTGTGTAAACAAAAGCAGTGTTACTTCTCAGTCTTATTAAGGAAACACCTTTTCAAAGTAGGAATAACTGACTGTTCTGTATTAAGAGAAAAACATCTTTTTTATTTTCAGTTATTGTGTGAATGACAGAAAAACCATCATTTTTCTGCTCATGCCAGAAATATCTGGGTATCTTGGATAGCTTTTTCCCTTTATAAATGAAATCATTTGAAATCTGCTTCCTGTATTCACTCAGGTTATCTTTGTCTTATTTTAACATTTATTCTACAATCTGAAACATTAAGTGTGACAAAAAAGCAAAAACTGTAGAAACATGCAAAGAGAGTGCTGTGTGTCATTTGTCAATACAAGTACTTGTGGAGGAATTTTTCCCTCCATTTCAGTGGTGATCATAATTTCCTTCTCTCTGAATTGACCAATTTAAAACTGCAACCGGACGAGTTCTCCTCCCACATCAGGATTTGTCACCATCTACTGATGAGTCATAACCGAACAGAAATTTTTAAAGTAGAGCTGAAAATAAAAAACTATCTGATTGTATTTCCTTTTTTTTGTGGCCTACAGAATCTACGTATCGTCACCAAGCCAGCATTGACGATGAGGTTGTCACCATGGAGATCCTGGACACTGCAGGCCAGGTGGGATAAATTATCAACTGAATACTTAGACACACAGCAGGGTGATGTAATTTGAGGATCATTTTCACTCTGCCTGTTTTGTACACCTACATTATGCTACATTTACTTGAAAAGAAAACATTCCGTTATCTAACACTGAAGAACATCTGACCCCGGCCTTGTCTTATTAACTTTGACCATAATAATGTCTGATTGGATAATTGCTCAAGCATCCTCTCCAATCAAAACCATTCACTGGCCTGATTAAAACCGGGGCCCCTGGGTCAGAATGTTTTTATCTGACATTATAACTGTGTCAACGTCATGTTCATTTTATTATTGTATTTGAACAGTTCTTTTCCTGTGGTCACCTAATTACACAATATGGAAATACAACGACTGAAAACCAGTTTTTCTGAGTTAGGGATCATTGTTGTGTTCAGTTTCAGACGTCTCACTGAAAACCTTCAGATTAAAGGAAACAAAACGAACCCATTAACCACTGAGGCTCTGATCTGTCATCATCTGAAAACTGAGATGTTAGTCACAACACCATACACTGAGAAGGCTCCAGCCAAGAACTTAAACAAAACTCCACCACTGTGGTTAATGCATTTAGAATCAGTTGTCTAAATGACTATTAATTTCTAATTCAGCAAATCAGTTATTGAAACATTCCTATATCAAAATAATGATTTTAACCTTACTTCTGCTTTGCATTGTAAACTGGTTGTTTGTCCACAGGCCATTGTTGTCAGTAATTTAGTCTTAAGCTAATCTTAATTAGTGTAACGATAATTTAAACTTCTTTACAAACTCTTCTTAATAGTCATGGTTTTGCAACATTTACATGTGTTTACTGAACTCTGATACTATGAGTTATTTCATGTTTTATTCTGACACATTTTGGTGCAAAATAATAATTATTTGAATGGAAATTTGGCCTCTTTTCTAAATTTCTCAAATTAACCCTTGTTTCAAAACTTTCATGGTTCAAACTATATGTCACTTGTTCATTTTTACTCTTTGCTTTGATCATTTATTATTTTAATCAATAATTTTTGCTTCCTAGTTTAGCTGAGTGTTACTGGCTTAGTGAGTTTGTTGGTTAGACTATTTTAGTTGGGAGGGTTTGAGGATTTTTGTTACTAAACTTATATATATTTTAAAACTTTTTAAATTTAAATAATGAGCTGACCTTAAAACATTATTTGATAACTAGCTCAGACGGCGCCTCAAAATCAAAAACTGGATTGAGGCACTGTATGGAAGCCATAAGAGGACATATTTAGAGACCTTTTCCGTGATCTTGATCTGGCTTTAAGCTAAACATTTAGCCTCACTGTGCATACTCCACCTGTGTCTAATATGAGTCTAAGTGTCCTCAAGTGCTCTATGGAGCACCGTTACTTGGAGAGAAGCAACAGTTGTTAGAAGGAGTGTTGGTTGGATGTGAAAGTGAAGGGCCCTTCAGGAAGGTAATTTCCTGCAGCCCAGCAGGAGTGCTGCCTCGCTCCGACCGTGAGGGAGCGCTTGCGTAAGTCCTCAGGAGAAGATAAATATGCTGCAGTGCTGCGTAGGTGTTCTGCTGGAGGCTGATTTCCCCTGCGACACTTCAGCCCAGTCATCTCTCCGTCATTACAGAGAGGGCTATTTTCAGTCGGGCGTTAAGACGAGGCCTGCGTGTTTACTGACCAGACGGTGCCGGATGTCAGGAATCTCCTTCGCACTGATTGGGCACTCTAGCTAAGCAGGATTCATCCAGGAACACCAGAAATCTCAGGTTTAAAAGAGAATCAGTTGCATGAAGCGTACCTCACCTTACTAAAACATGATTTGCATTCTCAAAAAACAAAAATCTCGATTGAGCTCGAGATAATTTGACTTCATGAAAAATGACATTAATGCCACAATATTACAATTGGAAACCAAACTGTGAAGTACCACTTCAGTTTTCATTTATGAATATCAACTAACGACATGCGTGACTCACATGAATGGTGAGATCTGTGTGGAAAAAAAACTTTTTCATGGGGAAAAAACATCAGGCAGGACAAAATGCAGCAGCAAAATCTGCTGGGATTAAAATGGACAGAGCCAGACATTGATGAGCAGTAGGAAAGAACATTTAGAGGATTTCATGGAACAAAGTCTTGCTTTTTAAACATTTCACACTAAATGTTCTATTGCCAGAGAAATTAATTATTCAATTAAATAATTTGGGGGAATTATTTGTGCACTTGGATGGGTTATGACAATGACTTCTAGCAGTGTGTGGCCAAATTATTATGTACATGAAGCAGTATTTATAAACGAATAGAGAAAATAATGCAAAAATGAAAATACTTACATCTACTATATAAGCTTAAAATTCATCAACACTAAGTAAGTACCCATCTTATATAATGTCTCCAACTGGATATAGTTTCAAATGCTGGAGAGGAAAACAGTTTTATTATGTTTGTATCTAAACTAAACTATTAGATTTCAACAAATGCATGTTCTAATGAAGAAGTTATCCAAAGAGCTCTGTTTCTAGCCGAGGGATTAAGAATAAAAAGGGTTTCATAAACTGTTTTATTGTGCTTGGATTAGGTTCCTTAAAGAAATGCCTTTCCTGGAAGGAGATGAGGGAGAGAGATCATGAAATCTAAATGGTGTCTCTGGGCCCAAGAGCATTTTATTGCTCATGGGGAGATTTAGGGCCTGGTGAGTTTCTTCTGCCTGGGCTCTGCTTGAAAGCAAAACAAAAAGAATGCTTCTTTCTTTTTAAAAAAGTTGTTAAGATAATGTGCATCATTGCCAGCCTTACTCTACTGTAAGCTGAACTGAAAAGAGGAGATTATATAACAATGTGCTAGCTGAAAGTATTTTGTTGACATTCATGTCTCTAGAAAGATTACATCCTTAATATTTTTGTGAGATTTTATTTGTCTCCAGCTGCTATGTTTGCAAGAGAAGTTATCTATCTCAGCTGTGCACTAACCGGCTTTTATTTTACTCATGAAATTTTGTCCATAAAATAGAAAACCACTTCTCTGCTTTATGCATATGTCAACTCTGCTGCAGGGCTAGCTTTGTTTCCTCTGCAAACAGAATCAATAAAGGGAGATTTATGCTTAGCTCTGCCAATTTTTTCTTGTTTATTTTTGTTTTCCTTGCTTACCAGTAACAGCTAAAAAGTTTTTAGTACTTTACAACATATAACAACTTTGTTATCATCTCTGGCTATGAAAATAAAATCATATTTTTGTTGCTGTATTGGAGTAAGGAGGTTACAGTTACTGTTTAGCATTTAACAGAGTGTAATGATACCCAAACATCTGATATTTTGTGAAATTTTATGGGTGTGGCTGATGGTTGTTCTAGCTAAGAGTTAGCTTGGCTAGCAGCCTCGTTAGCAGAAGGAGCTAGTTCCTTTTTATAGAAGAATTTTATAGAATCTTATAGAAGAGCCATTGATTTTGTCATTTTCAAATGACAAACTGTGAGACCTCTGATGGAGCCAATCGTTCCAGGAGGCCAGTGCCTGAAAATAAATACAAACTGCTGAGACTCATGATGCGAAAAAAGTGTCTCCATTGCAGTTTTGCGAAATACACAAATTTTGATACGGCTGAAAAACAACCTGACCCAAGAGCAAAAACTTTTTATTGACAAAGGTGTTTCTCCAAAATTGGTGCCACAGGAATCAAAAGACACCTAAACTAATAACGTAATTGTTGGATACTTTGGTCAAATTTGATTCAGTGGTAAGTTGTTTTGGCTTGCTCGGATTGTGCACCTTTACTGTAAAGACCATGTCAGGAATGTTTTTTCTTCACAGGAGGACATCCAGCAGAAGGAAGGTCACATGCGCTGGGGCGACGGATTCATCATTGTCTATGACATCACAGATCGGGGAAGCTTCGAGGAGGTAGCCCCTCTTCGAACCCTCCTGGAGGAGGTGAAGAAACCAAAGAACGTCCCTCTGGTGCTGGTGGGGAACAAGTCCGACCTGGACCACGTCCGCCAGGTCCCCACAGAGGAAGGCGAGCGGCTGGCGGCTGAAATGGCATGTGCCTTCTACGAGTGTTCGGCCTGCGCCGACGAGGGCGGCGTAGTGGCCGAGGCGTTCCACGAGCTATGCAGGGAGGTGAGACGCCGCAAAGCCGTCCAGGGCAAGGCCCGTCGCCGCAGCTCCACCACGCACGTCAAGCAAGCCATCAACAAGATGCTGACCAAGATAAGCAGCTAGGGACGAGTCCTGCTGGTGTCCAGTGATAAATGGACATTTTCTATTTTTCTCATGGAAATAACTGAGACAATTTCTGACTGCGAAATGACTGACATGTGGCTAACTTCAAGTGGAATCTCCATGTTCTATGACTGATTGACATTGAAGAAGCCAGCAGGGCTGAGTTTTCTCTTTGGAGGAGCCAGAAGACGTCAGTCTGCTGAGTTCTTAATGTTCCCTCATTCAAACCTTTAAGCTGATTCAGTGCATGGAGTTACATGGTAGCTTAATATGGCATATCAGTTATATGTTGAGGCTCCGATATTTCTGGCATGAGCAGAGGTGTGACCGTTTTACCATCATTCACACAAAAATGTAAAACAATTTCTTACTCCAGAACGGCCCGATATTCTCATTTCAAAAAGGTGTTACCTTAATAAGCTACCTTAATAAGCTTGAGAAGTGATCCTGTTTTAATTTAGTCAGTTGTCCATGTCAACTGAATTTGTAGTTGTAAGAACAAAGGTCAGTGTACCACCTGACCAGCGGTGCACAGCATCAGTTGGGGGAATGCAAGTCCTGTGTTACTCTGTTTTCCATCCAGCCAAAAAAAAAAGCAACTCCGGAACTTCTCTGGAATCTTTGATCTAAAGAAACGGCTTAATGGAAACCTTTAGTGGTTTTAAAACCTGATACTGGTTAATGAACACATGCCTAGTTGAGTCTTTTGGCTTTTTATTGGTCATAATTCCCTTTATAACTCCCTTTAAATTATTTTGTAAGCCATGGGATTTCTAAAACTGATGCAGGCAGGATATCCAATGTGACATGCACGGAATCTAAGAGTTCATGATTAAAAGTTGCTTTATTGCAGCCGGTCTCAGTGGGATAAATGCGATCTGCTTCAACAAACATCAGAACTCTTCTGGCAACAGTGATAAAAAAAACAACTTGAAGTTCAGAGGAGTGTTGCTTGATGAGGATGGATCCCAGTGTTCTTCACTGTTCCAAGAGTAAGCTGAACTAAAAAGAGTCTGACCTGGACCAAAACCTTCTTTTATAGAAGAATTTTATAGATTCTATATCTTATAGAATCTGCTGCCTGGTAAGGATGGAGGCTCCATCCTGGAAAGCCGCTCTGTAGTAAATACATCTAAGTTGGATTAACATCTTCGGCTCTGCAGCGGACTCTCAGGCCCTCTGTGTTTGTCTGGGACGCACCAAAGCAAAGGTCCAGATTATGTCGGAGCTCATGACTGCAGGTTCTATAAATACACAAAGGGAAGCGACGCCGCGTTCAGAGGATTTCCTTCTGTTTACTCTTTAAACAGCAGCATCTATTAAATGCAATGTTTGTGTTTGTTGTCTGATCTAAACCAATCGGCTGTACACTTGGAATTAAACGCTGATGTATCCGACCTGTCCACTGAAAAATAACTTACCATTAATGTCAATATATGACTACATGCATGGGCTTTATTTATTTATATATTTATTTTCCCTGTACTGTTCAGCGGCGGTATTTGGAACAGATTTACTTTCACAACTGGAGTGTTAGAGCTTTCGTTATAATGCCCCACTTGATATAAATATAAAAATTAGAAATTGCTTTGTGTTAATTTCAAATGCAATAGACCCAGAGACAAGAAAAAAGAAAAAAATGGAAGTGAGGAGAGGTAAAAAGATAAAGTACAATTATCTGCTTCTACACCTGCAGAAAGAGAGAAAACAGAGAGACAATAAACCTCAGTGACAAACATAACAACGTCACTGAAGGCTCTCAGTAGTGAGATGTATTCAGTGGCAGCCACAGACCAACATGGTGTACCCACCTGAATCTATACCAAGAGAATATCTGTGTGTGTATATATGAAAGTGTGTGTTTTAGCATTTTCCAACTTGTAATGCCCATTTGTTTCAATAGATACTACTCTATGAGGATCCTGGCTTTGGGCCCCATAAGATGAAGTGCTATACTATGGTTAAGCCAGTTTAGGTGTTTAGAACTAAGGTGTGGATCAAGCTTAGATCAGGTTTAGGGTTAGTCTTTAACAACTGGTGAAAACTAAATGGTAACTAATGCAAAGTTCTTGTGACAATTAAAAGCTAATGTGTGTGTGTGTGTGAAAGCACACTTAGGTACATAAGGTTTCTCCATAGGAATATTCAGTAGTGGCTGTGAGGAACTGCAGCAAGTGTTTGCAGGGAAGACCAGTGCAGGGACAACAGTGACCCTCCCTCAGGGAAGAGCAGAGGAAACCCCCGGGGGAAACACCCAGCAGACGAAGCCCAGAAGAAGAGCCCTGCACTGCTGGAGCAGATCCAGCCCAGAACTCAGAGACCCCAGGGCACCAACCCCCAGCACAGGCCCAACAGAGCCAAGTGCCCTGCCTGATGGCCTCTAAGGGGACAGTATGAGGAATTTTCCAGGCACATAGTACAATTAGCACAATCAACTAATTATGTAACCTTCAGTTGTTATAAAAATGCTATAAAACCTAAACGAAATTTGACTTTGCAGCTTGACGCCTTGAAATTGGGCCTCTGTCTCTTTAAGAAGCTCCAGCTCTTTCTCACACTCTACCTCCATTAAGTCATCACAACAAGGTTTCTCCATTACACCGTTTGCAAACGTTCACAGGTGTTTCATAATTGATGCTGCTGTTAGTCTAGAGGAACTGAGTGGAGCTTGATGAGACCAGAACGGTTGCCATGGGAGATTAAAGGATTCCTCAAACATGCATGATAGAATCAAGGCAACACTGATGAGGGAATAACATTATAGCATGATGGAAAGCTTAATAAAAGTCGACTGTACATAATATTAGCAAATAGTCTACTTCTTTCAGTAACAACTTCCACGCCAAAGACTATTGATTTTAGCATTACCTGTTGGCTTTTAAGTATGGTGCATTCACAGACCAGAACAAAAAGGGGATTTTAGCGTTTTTTTACTAGCTAATCACCCACAAGAAAAAAATAAAAAGAAATTGATGATCCATAAGATATCTCACTGTATTACGATTAATATTTTTGATGGAAATAGATGCTGTCAGTACAGCAGAAAGTTCACCCTATTCCCCATGCTGAGTGGATTATGAGTGAAAAATCACAAAATCTAATTACAACCCAGCTCTACATCAGCATGGGCCAACGATAGCATCACAATCATTTTCTTTAACCAAACAAACGTTCTTTTAAAAGTCTCCTCTGGTCATGTTACAGGCATTCAGAACTTTATCTAGATTTGGAATATAAGTGAGTCCTAAATTTGATTTTAAATATCCATTTCTGTTCCTCTAAGGTCCACATGAAAGATCTATCAGCTTGTCCTCCTCAGTCTCGCTCTGGCCAAAACCAGCAAAGCTGAACGTCACTCATTTCTGGTTGTTTTAAAGGAAACCTCCCCAAAGTACACCATGTTACTTCAGATGGATAACCGGCTCAAGGAGAGAACATATAAAAAAAAAGAAAGAAAAAGAAAAAAAGGTGCTTTCTTTAGTCTGGGTGAAGCAGAAAGGAGCGGCTTTCTATCTGCCAGATAATTACTAGTCAAAAGTTTCACCGCAGCCACAGAGCTCCTCCTCTTCCTGAGCAGCTGGGGGGGAAACAAAAACAAAACAATATCAGACTTCATGTTTAAATCTGTATAAACTCATCTAATTGCAAAACAACTTCTTGTATTAAAGTTAGACTCCAGCACTCTGCAGTGACTGCTCAGAGCAGAGTGTGCCGACAGCTCCCACACAGCCGCCTGCTGTCAGACTAACTGGAAAATCTTCCTGCTTCTCCAACCTGAAGCGCTTTTCCCTCCTCCTGCCGCACTGTTCAGCCTTCACAGTAATATATTCTCCAGAGGTTTCAGCTCCTGCTTCCAGTCTGTGTTGAGCCAACCGGTTCAGGGAGACATGTTGGAAATGTGCAAATACCAACGTGACTTTATCAGGATGTTTCTACGGATGGCTAAGTGACGTCCTCGTGTTTCCATATTTAGACATTCCGGAATTAAATAAAAGTTATGGTTTGCCTCTGCTGCAGGTGAATTCTTCGACATGAAATCAGACGAAAAATGTTCCCGTTTTAGAAAGGGGCTTACTGCAATTATTTCTAGTTGCTCGATTCTGCAATAATTAAATTCTAAATACTTACTTCTCCCAATTAAAAATTAAATATTCTAAAATTAAAAATGTATAAATAAAGGTGAAAAAAAATCTTATAACTTATATCATTCAAGTAGCTTCAAAGAATCTGTGGATGGTGATGCTTACCCAGCTCATTTGCTTTTGCCACTCCCCTTTAAGTCTGTCTGGCTGTTTGGCAGAGAGATGCTGCAGAAGGGCATACAATCCTCTTTCATTATGAGGGATGAAAGAAACAGTTTGGTGACGCTCTAATGAGAGAGCTCATGAGTTTACATCCATTTTGATGTAATATTTGGTGAAATCAGCCTTTAAGCTGCAGGCGGTTAAACATTTTGATAAATAAATCAGATCTTTCTGTTTAAATACAGATTTGTTTTTGAGTGCCCTAATATGTAAGATTTAATTTCTTCTAAAATCACACCTACATTGTCGCAGCTGTTTATTACTGCATTATGTAACCTCACTGGACTCCCATTTGAGGCAATGCACTCAGTCACATGAAAATATTTAGTAAACATGATCACACGTGAATTTTTCCTCGTTATTTTTGAAGGGAAACAAACATCTCTGGAGTGAAAGTGATTCCCACCAGAGTCCATACTTCCTGTTTAGATATGCAGCCATGGGGAGAGAGAGCAGTCCAGGGACCTCAGTCCATTTTTAAATTGACAGGCAGCGTGACTGAGAGGAACCCAGCAGATGATGATCCATTTGCACACAGACAGAAGGCCCTGCACGAGATTTTCTGGGTTTACTTTTGAGGATGCATTCGGTGGCAGACGTGTTCTCCACACGGCGTTAGGTTTTCCTTCAGAAAAAAAGGAAAATCAATCAGGGAAGGATGAGAGCTTCATAGCAGAGGAAATGAAAAGTGTGCAGAGGGATAACATTCCCTGTGTAAACAGGCCAGCTCTACCTCAGTCCAGTCTCTTACCAATAACTCACAGTTCTACTGGAAGTGGATCAGTTACACTCTAAGGTCGAGGAATCCCAGCATCTCTGATTTGGCTGAGAAATTCTTCCTCAGCTCGTATGAATCCGGATCCTTCAAATATTTTAGGATATAGGTGGTTTTATTACCATGTGTACCACACCCTACATACCTCATCTGTCTGACAAAAAGAAGCAGACGATGTAATTCACATCTTTCAGTCTGGAAATGCTTTTAAAGTAGTCCACCGGTAACCGGGGCGACACAGGTGGGTCCAATGAGCTGGACATGGAAACTGACCTGAGACAGTACAGGACTGGGAACCAAACGGATAAACAGACCTGGCAGGAATCTAACAAGTACAACACTGAGCAACTAAAGTTAGCAACAGTTCAAACCCCATTTATGAGTGGATTTTTGATGCTTCGTCTCCTTCAGCAACAGTTAAAGATATGAAATGAAATGGCTGAGTTGATAAAGACCCCAAATTAAGAATATTGGACTTTTAGGTTTAACTAAAACATTGCTACTGCCATGAAAGGTTTAGGAGCTTTGCTCTGAACTTTTTGTTGTTTAATCTTTTATTTGTAATACTTGGATAATGAAGCTGCTGTAACTCTGCTGTTGCATCCAGATCCAGTTTATGTAGATGAACATTTAATGCTGAATGTTCCTCTGTTTGCATAGAGCAAAAAAATGGAAACTGAACTTCTTTGACACAAATAGTTGGGAAGTTTTATCTCTCTCTGCCCATCGGTGTTATACAAGGGCATTACTGTCCCCATGACAACCAAGGTCTTCTCTGCTATTAAAGAAACTCTCACTTTGATGGCCGAGGTTTTCCTCTGCGCACGCACACACACACGCACACAGGATTCTTCCAGGTAAACATACAAAGATCTGCCCACACAAACAGACATTAAATGCATTAAGTGCCACAGTGAAGCCATATTTTTTATTCTGAGACTTTTATATAAATTAATTGAACATAACACCGTCAAGGTTACATATAAAATCCCCACAGCAGATGAATCCAGCCTGTGCTGCAGGCTGTGAAACGATGCTCTCATGCTAGTGAGGAACCAACATTAACCAGAACATTAACCATGCTGGAAATTCGCTTTCCAGCATTCATGTCACTGTTTGGTTAGATTAATGGACGTTTCCTCGGTTTCCTGATACAATGTTTTTACTTCCGATGTGATACAGATATTGCAGCTTTGATTATAAACCAATACTGAACCGATGTGTTATCAGCAGCAATCGTGCGTACTTTTATTACTCTTTTTATAGTGAGGAATGTTAGAAGAAGCTTGATCAAGTCATATTACTCAAACAGAGAACAATAGTCAACAACAATAGGTAAGAAAACAACTGACCCATTTATTATGGGATACAAGCTGTTGGATAGAAATTCTGGAGCGGAATGCTTCTAATGGAGCGCTTATGTTGGAGATTTCAGATGCAGGCCAATATAATCCGATACACATTTTTTGGATAATATCAGGCCGATTTCTCATATCAATATTGGATCAGGACAAACCTAATTTTCACTCTAAAAATGTGAAAGAAAATGGTACAGCATCTTGTTCTCAAACTTGTGAATAATGGAGTGATTTTAGATGATGAAACTCTCCATTCATCCATTGCAGTTATAATTTTGGGGGAGTGTTTAATTGGTTGCAGTTTGCAGGTTTAGACACTAGGTGCCACTATCTTACACAGTGGAGTGATGATCTGGTCAGTAATGCATCACTGCTACACAGATGCTGCCAGCTAATTGACACAGTGAAGACATGTTAAAAGCTTAATAATAAATGAATCAAAATTTCAGGTTGAAATTTTGATAATATTCCAAAAATACATTTATTTAGTGGAAGAAAGTATTTTTTTTTTTGTCAATATAACAATGACAAATTTCGGCATCTTTGGCTTACCATACGACATGCCTGTATCACTGGCAGAAATTACACCGCTATCCCAGGGCTTGTAATTAAATAGAAAAGTTACATTATATTGCAACTCTGCAGAGCTACGCTGCACGAGACAGCATTAAAATCCAATATCATCCATCCACCAAACTTTACACTTCAAAAAATCCATACAGAGAGGCTGTTTGTCTCATCAGGGGACATGTCTCCACTGCAATGGTGTCTGTGAGGGTTCTTACATAGACCAGCCAGAGAGATGCTGAATGGAATCCAAAAATAATCTTAATTTATTACAAAAAAGTTCAAAAGTAATTAAACAATGAAGAACTGGGCCCAAAAACTGAGGTCAACATAACAAACTCCAACTCAGGTAGTAACACAAAGAACTCAAGCTCAAAACTGACCTAACAAACAAGACATGAGGGGAACTTAAATAGTGGCTGATCAGACCACTGCTGACACAAAAGGGGTGATTAAACATACAAGATCTTAAACAAATACTATCAATACAATGCCAAATCTTTAAATTAAACAAACATTAGAATGAAACTACCAAATAGAAGAAACATTAAAGAAATAGTCAAATTAAACTAGAGAAAACCAAAGTTCCTCGTCCTCTGGCAAACAGATGGAATGACCCACTGAGGAGGTTTACCAGCCATATAGGATGTCAATTAGCTGGAGCTCTTCTGTGACCCTCCAGCAGCTCCAAAGGAAACTGGTAACTCAAAACAATAAATTAATTTGTTGGATTTAACAAAAATATAAAGAACTGACAAATAAAGTTAACTAAATGTGTGCACTGCAAATAGTTAACTAAAGAGTCAGGCTAATGAAAATAATTTTCAACAATACAAATCTAAACTATTCACTAATTAATATCTAAATTAATGTTAAGGATGAACAAAAAAAAAAAGAAACGATCACCACTCAGTAGGGTGACAGTAGGGTCAGCTGTCACAGTGACAGTGACCTTGTTGTTGAAGTCAAGATTTGGATTCAGGCCATTCTCTGTTCTGTAGCTAATCTGAAGGTCACACGAAGTTTGGAGAGCTGTTGCTATGACTGCAGGAAGCCGGGAACCTCTGCTCTGCTGATGCTGCTCTGTGATGTTTCTGCAGAGAAATGGCTGTTGCTCCTGTTTTCCACTCACTGGGGACTATTTTGCAGTAATGGTGGGCAGATCGATCCAAATATCGAATTCATAAATACCAAGTCAGTATCAGTATCAGTATCGGTCAATGCTTTAGTTTCAGACTCCCTCTTGAAATTTCCATTTATTTTTGTGTTGCAGTTTCTCAACTGTACTTTTAAAAAAGATTTTAGATTTTTTTTTCTCAAATGACAATTTTTTTTGCACTTTAATAAGGGGAAACGCACACAAATGAGTTGTGTTGTATTATTTCTACTTTTCTTGTAAATATGTTGTGAAAGTATTTTGTAGAGACCTATAGACTTTGATATATGAAACACAATTAATATCTGTATTGGCGATATTGACCCTCTATTTGGCATCAGATCGATGATCAAATTCACAGTATTACACACCTCTCTCTATTCGGTAGCAAAAAAATTATGAAATGACTTATTTTCACAGGTGGTTTCTGTTCTTGATAATATTCTGGAATTCACTGAGCTATAGCAAGAAAAAAAATCTTCATTGTGATGATTCCATTCCAGCTATAAGATATGAAGCTTTCACACATTTTTAGCATGTGCAGTAATTAATGCGACCTGTATGGTTCCTTCTAGTGAAATTTTGTACTCTGTTGTTCCAGCTGTTGCTAAGCACCGTCTCTTTGTGTTCTTCCCTTTTAGACGTACCTGACAAACACTTTTGTGTTCAGCCGATATGACTGTAGCTGCACCTCAGAGCTGAGCGCACATCATCACATCGCTATGAGACGAGACAGGAGAAAACATTTTCACTGAAGAGCAGAGAAAAAGACGAACATCTGCGCTTAAATATGATACAGTGACGAGGAAATGAAAGGAATTTAATGTAAGGAGAGAGAGGGATCAGAAAGTGTTGAGCGTGGAAGGAGAACGCCCCCTGCTGGTGAAATTAGAGCCCTATTTAAAAGAAAATCAGCCCACAGCATATTAGGGAAATTGTAGACGGAAATTAAACAAGAGTGAATTTCCACCAGAAAAACAGCAACTCAGAAATTTTGAGATTAATTTCAGAAATGTTCTAGAAAAAATAAATAAACAAGGAAATTTGTGGGTTCCACATGTTGAACATTTGCGAGAAAGATAAATTTTGAGATTAATCTCAGACAATTTGTCGACAAAAACCAAACAAGAACATTTCTGATTTTCAAAAGCTGAACATTTTTGACGTTTTAAACACAGAACTGTTTAGAGACTGATCTCAAATCTTTTTTCTAGGGAATTTTCGACAAGCTCACTTTTTTTCTGGTGGAAATGTACTCCTTTTTTCTGTTTACAGCTGTTTACAATGGCCCTAATAGGCCATCATAGATTTTTTTTATTATTATTATTTTTTTCTTTTTGGCTCTACTGGCCTTTATTTGAAAGTGCTAAGACAGGAAAGTAGGTAGAGAGAGAAAGAGAGAGAGAGGAAGACATGCAGCAAAGGTCACCAGCCTGGGAATCAAACCTGCAATGGCTGAATCAAGGACTAAGGCCTCTTTATATGCGTTATGCTTATCCCCTGCACCACCGCATCACCCCGGCCGTCATAGATTCTTCTCTCTGAGTTGGTCTGATTCCCGTCAGGTCCCATTCGCTGTCGTGTCGATGGATGATCCCACAGGCAGGCAGGGACCTGCGGCACATCACAGGTTCCCACATTCCCCCTTAAAGACCACAAAAGAATTCACACTGGCAGCAGATTACCATCAGGCTGCCAGGGGCCTGGTATGCAACACGTGTTCTGGACTGAGTGGGGGGGGGAGGGTAAATGTGAGCGGCAGGACGTTTCAGGACGCAGAGAGCAGTGAGGGGCCTCAGAGGCTGACTGACACACGGAGGAGGGAAGAGTTCAGCGGCTCTTTAAGGAGCCCATAAATCTGTTCTTATGAGGTGAAAGCTTGCTGAACATGGCAGCGAACTGGATCAGAGTGACAGGCGTTGGAGATAAAAGCAGCAGTAAGAGGAATGAAATGTTGGACGTGTTACGTAATGCTGGAACTTATCTGAATCAGCGGCCGCAGACTGGATGGTAGCAAAGTTTTCAGAGAAAACAGCGCAGCGTTTCATCTTCAGCCTCTCATCCACATGTTTTTTTTTTTTTATTAAGATTTGTTAGAGATTAACAAGTCATGTTAGAAGAGAGACAATCTTGAAGACGCATTCACTGACTTGTTAACCTAATATTAGCTAAAATAGATTATCATACCGGGAAACTTCAAAAATCTAAATTTTTTATTGAGCTCTTGGAACTTTAATTAGCTTCTTAAAATGCTTCCACATGACTGGAGTCCATCAGTGCATAAATGTGTCATCCATACTGCCGTTCTGTTGTTGTGTTGTTTATTGTGCAGACAGACATGCTAGCTCTCTTGAAGACTTGTTTCAGGTTTGTGGTAATTAATTTGAATAAATAACCCTGAGGGAAAAAAATACATGTTTAAAATTAGGATCTGATTTATTTAGGGAGTCATAGAGGCTGGTTGTCTATGACAAAAAAA
>NW_015114973.1:0-12149 GCF_001443285.1 Poecilia latipinna
TTAATACCTTCTCTTTTTTTTTGGGAAAAAAAAGACGAACCAAAAAAAAAAAAAATGTTAATACCTTCTCTTTTTTTTTGGGAAAAAAAAGACGAATCAAAAAAAAAAAAAAAAAAAAAAAAAAAAAAAACCCAAGCACATGTGCAAAAAAAATATAAAATAAATAAAAATTCAATATCAAAAAATAATATATTTCTTGTGTAAATATATGACAACTGAATATGTGACAAGGGTTTAAAGTATCATAGCTTTTGCATGAGTCACTAAGACTTTTTTGAGAATTTAAAGAGTTTAAAAGAAAACAATATTGACACATTAATCTGGATAATCTGTTGAATCAAGACGCTAAGAAAATTTCCACTGAAGGCAAGATATTGACTGCGCATAACTTTTTAACAAACACTAACTTCAGCAATCTTAAACTATTCCTTTGTTAGTCTTTACATTCACTCTGAGTGACTTAGGCAGGTAATGTTATACATATTATCTCACTCTAGCATGTGTAATTGTTGACCATCTGTCACCATTTCTTTAGATTTTACTCCAGCAAATCTGTTTCATAAACTTTGTTCCACTGTTATTTTTAACAAGATAGTAAAATTTTTATGAATATAAATACAAGCTATGTGAAATTTTGATTCTATGATGTCCCAACCAGAGTTTCTGCTGCCGCTCCAGGGAAGAGATACTGAGCCAAAGCTTCCTCCTATTATTCAAAATTCAGTGGCATCTACTTTCTCTCCACAGGGGATCTGTGTCCAGGTTCAGCACAAATGAATGAATGGGTCATTACCAGGCCTCTGCAGAACTTTGTGCCACACTGAGGTTGTAATTTAGTCATTTGAGTTGGACTAGGGACTCATCTAAAACTTGGACTTCATGAACTGCAGGACGTTGTAAAAGTGCTCACACCAATTTCCACTTTCTATCATTTTACAACCACAAACTTGAATGTATTTTAGTGGGATTTCATGTGACGGATTAATACAGAACAGTGCAATACTTTAATGGAAGGGATGTGGTACATGGTTTTCAACATGTTTTACATCTATTGGCAATTTTACCCAGAATATCCAGTGCAATCTATTTCATAAGATCTGACTAAATCTGTTTACAGGATATTTCTTAGATTCCCCCCCCCCAGTTTTGACCTTTGACTTGTCCGATTAAGGATTGCCAAGAAGAAAAAAAATGTTGAACAACTTCATAAGAAGTTCCATTTGAAAGTTGCCACAAGCAACTCAAACAAAGATAAATACATTTAAAAAATAAAAGCCAAAGACTTTAGACTGGAGCAAAGGTTCACCTAGTTAACCTAAACATGGAGCCAGAGCGGCAATGGACTGGTTTCGATCAAAGGAGATTTATGTATTCCAATGGCCTAGTCAAAGCCCAGATTGAGAATGAGACATAAGACTTGAAAATTACTGTCCACAGAGACTTTCCATTCAATCTGACTGAGTTTGACCTGTTCTGAAAAGGAGCATGGGCAAAAATGCCAGTCTGTTGTGTAAAACTGATAAAAAAAATATCTCCCAGACGACCTGCAGCTATCATTGCAGTGGGGCTCAATAAATATGTCCTACTCCTCCCACTTTTACATTATAAGCTGTTTTGTTTAGATTTATCACATAAAATGGCAGTATAATATTTTACATTGAAGTTTATGGTTCTTACAAATCAGCATCTAAAAAAGATTTAAGGGGCATAAATACTATTGCAAGCCACTCTCTATATATATTGAAAGATTACAGCAATGGAAGCAAGAGCAGCAACAACAATTTTGACAACATGTTTATACTGTAATAAATAAATGGCACACAGAGTAGAAAACCTAAAGAATGTCATCATTTTTATACAATATCTGCCTGTCAGTGGTAGACATTGTGAAACACAGTGGAAGCAGCTTAGGA
Organism: Poecilia latipinna; assembly: GCF_001443285.1. NCBI lineage: Eukaryota > Metazoa > Chordata > Actinopteri > Cyprinodontiformes > Poeciliidae > Poecilia > Poecilia latipinna. The sequence goes on from NW_015114973.1 coordinate 1,914, forward strand.
CGTCTAAAAATTCATCACCATGCCGTCATCTGTCCTGTAGCCTTCCATCTCAAACTGTGCACATCTCTTCACAACTCCATTAGAGGATAATGTTTGTATTTTTGGTTCAGCTAACCTGTCGTCGGAACACGGATTAAACTTTTATGGGTGGCACAGTAAAGCTGGAGTAAAGCCTCAGAGGGGATCTGTCTTCCAGCAGCTGCATGCTAAGGAACTTACCCCGAGACAGGCGAGAAGATTTGGGGATGATGCTTCCAAGCCAACACCCTCCGTAATTACCCTGTGTGGACAAAATGACACTTATGTGTGGCAAAACGTGGCAATTTCTAGCGTTTCACCCTACAAAATGAGGACAAAAAGAGTGGAAGATGAGGAGAAGGGATAGTATGTACTGACTTTGTTCCTCACAGGCAGACTGACTCAAGCCTGACCCGTTTGGCTGAGTCATAATATAAAAAACAAGATATTCACCAGAGGGGACACACTCACACAAAGTCAAACTTCTTAATTCGGGCTTTACTTCTCTACAAGTTTTCTTGTAATGACATTAAACCTTATCACTTCAAGGATAAACTGTTAAAAAAATTTTGTTGATTCATAGTTTCCATTTAGGTCTATTTACTGGCAGCATTTTATTTCCATTTCTTCTGATTTTGCATTTTCCCCACACATATGTCCTTTAGATCATCAAGCAAATATAATTATCAGACAAAGGTAAGCTGTGGAAATACAAAGAGGCAGTTTTCAAATGATTTCATCATTTATCAAAGAAAAATAGCTACCAAACCCAACATGTGAAGGAATAATTGCCCCCTGAGCCTAATAACCGGTTGTGCCAGCCTTGTGCCATCAAGCGTTTGCAATAGTTGGCAATGAAACTTCAGCCCACGCTGAATGTCTTATTTCAGTCACATTAAAAGGGTTTAAGAGGATGAACGGCCTGTTTCAGGGCACAGCATCTCCTGTGGATTTGAAACTGCTGTATGTAACTTTTGTACAAATATGTTTTTTTCCATATTTGTGAAAACTGTCACCTTGGCGTGACAGAGTATGAGGCAGATAAGCTGCGAAAAAATGAAGTCCTTCCTCCACTTCCTTGAGGCATATTGGGATTTACAGAAACGCACCTGGTCAAAAACAACCAATCAGAGCCAGGAGGAACTTGTGTATGCGCTGCTAAATTGTGCTAACAGCTTACCAATTAGCATAACTTAATAAGTTAATGTACCATCAGTTGTAGCAAATTGCTATAGTTGATGGTACATGCCATCACCCTCCATGTCTGACTTGTGGTATGTTCTTTTCCTGAAATGCTGCGGTAATTTTAGATGTAGCAGGATGTACTCGTTACAAAAACATTGGCTTGAAAGGAGTTTCTGGGAAATCTGAGACAGGCCTTTTGTTTCTTTTTGGTTCCACCACTGGGTTTAGGTAGAAACTCACCCATAGATGCAACCTTTGTCCAGTATTTTTGTCATCGTTACATCAAAAACACTAACCTTAGCTAAGGCAAGTTGGGGCTGCAGTGTTTTGCTCTGGCTTCTTCTATGACCTCCTGAGTAGATTTCCAATGCATTCTGGGAGAAATGTTGATAGGCTGGGCTCTCCTGAAAGGTTCACCTCTGTTGCATGTTTTCTCTTTTTGTGGATAATGGCTCTGGCTTTTTGAGATTCTGCAGCCTACTTCATGCTGCCAGACAAGTTCTACTGGGGTGATTTCTTGACTAGACAGGTCTGGTATGAATCACACTTGTGACCCAACTTTCCATAAGATTTGTAATCATTGTTAAATTATAATTTAGGAGGAGTAATTTTTTATAAAAGGCCAGGTTGGCTTGGATTTATTTTCCCTTCCAATAAATGATATAATTGTTTCAAAACTCAACTCACATTTTTATTGATTGATCATTTGAAACATGCAAAAACAAAAGCAGGACAAATCTGTTCGAGGGGAAATACTTTACTTTTCAACAGCACCTTTTTTATTAACCCCTTCATGCATAGTGGTCACTGCAGTGGACAGCTATCTAAAAACCATTTTCTTGTGCTTCTTGTGGATTTTTATGTTATAAATGCACACAGACCACTGAAGTGGACACTAATGCATCATAAAATACACTATCAACTACTGGCCATCAGCTGCAAATGCAAGAAAATGTTTTTGTTAAATCCAATATGGCCGACAGACAAAACAGCACGCCAACCAACTCGGTCCCTCCTTCTGCTGTAGACGACTCTGGCAGGCAAAGAAAAAAAATACTGTGACATCAGATAACCCCTACTACTGATGTATTTTTCAAACAACAACTTTCTATTTGGAGAAAATTACAATTGATCATCTAAAAAAAATAAAATAAAATGCAATTTTTTTTCTACCGTTTTTTTATGCCTTAAGAAAATAACAAAAAAATTGGAAAAAAAAAATCATGACACAAAGGATCATAATTCATGCATGAAAGGGTTAATTTTGCTGATCGGCAAAAGGGGAACGTTTTCGGCTCTTCAGTGATTAATTCTCTTCTCTAACCTCCTATTGCATTTCTCTGCGTTTAATATTCCAGGTCAGAGCCAGTGCTATTGCCCAAGACCAAGACCAGAGTTATGACTATGCCAGCAACAGTGTCATACTTCATCTGGATGCGGGTGATGAGGTTTTCATCAAACTGGATGGGGGCAAAGCTCATGGGGGCAACAGCAACAAATACAGCACCTTCTCGGGGTTCATCCTCTACGCCGACTGACGACCGGGCAGAACAGGAGGCTCGGAGGTCAAAGGTCCCAGCCGCAGACATGTACTTCCTGACTTCCACTTGGCATTCTTGCAGTGAGGTTAATGTCACAGTCACCGCTCCACAGTCTTTAAAGTAACGTAGTGATGATGCACGCTGCAGTTTTGTAGTTTTTCGCCAATCTCTTAATCTGTCTCAATCCAACATGAATACATACTGGGTGCCTATGCTGCTAACATTATGGACATGTGTCATGCGGTAGCAACTGTGACAGCGCAGAGAGGCCATGCCATCATTCCTCAGCTGTCATGTCAAATTCAAGTCTGGAAATCCCACAGTGGCGGAGGCCTCAGTGTTAGTAAATGTGCTCTCTGGGTTTACTGTATGTTATGGTTCTGTCTTTGCTTTCACATGCTGTCTGTATGATAAGATGTTTTCCATCAGTGGAGGAGGAGTCCTGCCTCAAGAAATTTGTCAAAAATTTGGATGCAAGAATGAGATTATGATGTCTGAATGCCAGAGTGTAAGAAAAGGTTCCAATGTGACGATTTGAAAAGGCGTGTCATACATCGGACCTGCATTACATCACATATCGGCGCCTCTGATGAAGATGTAGAAAAAGTCTTGAAATAAATCTTCTGTAGCATAAGTTTCACAAAAACCTACTTTATTGCAACTGTAGATACTGTAAATTATTTTTTGCCTTACTTCAGTTTTCATGTTCTCTTGTCTTTTCCATTCTGAAGACGGCCTTCATGTCATATATTTATACCCCATGAAAACTGGACGTCACAGACCAAACATTAAGAATGATGACTGCAAGCAAGTAGTTATAGTCAAGCCTGTTGTAGCAAGTCTAACCCTGTTCATATCCTTGAGGCCCAATGTCTTGGCAACATCCGTGTCTCACTCAGGTCAACACATTGGTCACCATCCAAAAAAACCCCTAAAAGTCTCTTAAACCACATTTATATGCCAAACTGGATTGTGCAGGTGGTTCATTAGATGCTAAGTTCGTTCGTTAAGTGCTAATCAGCCCAGGATTAATGTGCTGCATTGATTAGCACCTCAATATGTAGTGCTATATACCGTACACAAACGGAAGCACAAATCTTAAAGATACTTAACAGTTTTGAATCTCACTGCAAAGAGACCCAAAAAAATTATAAATTAGCTTCAAATTGTAATCTCCTAAAAAGAAGAGTGACATGTTTCAAAACAGCGTTACAGCTTCTCTGATATTCCAGTTAAGTCAAGGCAAGCTACGCTGCTCACGCCGGATTTGATCATTTCCGATGTCCTAATGTAATCTTTTCCAATATAACACGAGTTTATTTTAAGGCTATTGACACATCTTTACCAGGAGAGCTAATAAGAGTGGTGGGTGCTGTGTGTTATATTTGGCATATTGTATAAAATGTAAATTCATTATTGACTCTGTATCTCAATACAGACAAAGCATTATCAACCTTACACATTTTATTGTGTTTCTAAAAACAAAAACTTAATGTATTGATTGATGACTGTGTGATTTTATTATTTCCTGTGCAGGTTTAATTATTTGACCAATGCATGTAAAGTCAAAATGTTTTGTTTCCATAAAATGATAAATAATGATTTAAAACTGTATTGAAAAGCAAGACGTGGACAATATTTGCTGCCTTTACTCACAAACTTCAATTAAAAGAATAACGTCTTCAGCATTTACCAACATTATACACAGTTAGTGTCACTCTTCTCATCAGGTTCACTGATAAGCCACTCTGATCTCCTCATTAAAGTGTGAAACAAGCCTTTAGTCCTTCAAATGTTAAACAAAAAGAAGAATCACAGCAGCACAGCAAGAGCCAATCAACACGGAGGACATCACAGCTATGTTAAATGCCAAATGAAGCGGGGGATTATTGTGATTTACAATCAAAGATGATATGTTGGTTTTGCTCTTTTAATGGGTGTGGATGTGGCGAGATACGGCAGGAGCGAGTTAGGAGACGGGTGTTCGGACAGATCACAACAAAGCTTAGATCTGCGCTGCAAAGTGATTGGGGGGGGGGGGGGGAAAAATTAGGCCCTGCCGTGACTGCAACACAACTGTCAGAGACCAGAAAACAGCTCTAGGGCATGAACTGTTGAAACTGTCCGTTTTATCAAGAGCTTCTTTGACGATATGAAATTCTTTGGACACGATTCACCTTTGACACGGGCCACCAAGCTGTCCCTTATTCAGTTTGAAGCACAAACTTGAAAGTTCAAAAGTAAAAAGTTAGGGATTTTCTTAGATATGGAAGCAAAGGATTAATTCAGTGCAACATCATTAAAAAAAAAAAAAAAAAGAGATCGCCACAATGACTTCTACTGTCTTGCCTGTTATCTTTTTAACTGCTGTGTGCATTAAAAGCCAGAACACCCTCTGGTCTAAACCGAAGCCTGTCTTAAGACAGCAAAAAAAATTCCTCCAGACACAATTAAGACTGAAGTTTTGTGCATAGTCAGAGGTCAACAGAGCCACACGGCCGTATAGAATGCCAGGCCAGCACAGGCTGCTTTCTGCTTGCAGGGTGAATGAGCACATCGTCACATTAGAGATGTCACGACGTCAAAGACAAATCCCCCCGGTGGTGGGAGAAGCCGAGCTCTCGCTGCACAGACCCCAGGATGCAGCGGATTTTCTTGGAGTCTTTGAGTGAAAGTGTATCAACAGCCTGCAAATATTGAACACTTCAAGCAAATTATTTTGTCTGAGTGATCATCAGCAAAACACAGGTTCTGTCTCCTTTCTTTCTGATAGCAGCCAAGAGGCTGCTTCAGTTCGATGAATGAAAATAGCTTTAGACATGTTGCATGGATTAGAAACAAAACACAAAGATGTACAGAAGTGGTGCCCCTCCTGCATTTTTCCTGTTTTTGGATCACTTATGATTTCCTTTATTAAGGGTAAATACAAAATGGCTAATGTGAAAAAGTAAACCTAATTACTGGTAGTAAACATTAAGTACTTTTGATGACAAGCAATCAGTCTTATGATGCAGTGGAGGGACTTTTTGGCCCACTCTTCTTTGCAGAGTTGTTTTAATTCAATTTCATTGTAGGGTTTCAAGCATGAAAAACCTCTTTAAGGTCAAGCCAAAGAGTCTCAACTAGATTCAAATCCTAACTTTTACTAGGCAATGTCCATTTAGGGATTTTTTTCTCCAGTTATTTAGAGGTGGGTTTGCTGGTGTACTTTGAATCACTGACTTTGATTTTCTAAAAGAGCAAAATTCATGGTTCCATCATTTATGACAATTTGTTCAGGTCTTTGTGCTTGATTGACTGAAAAGCAAAAACAGAAAAAATTTGGAGACACTGGTCCCAAAGTCGCCCCTTGGGAGTCCTTCGGGTGGGTTTGAAATCTCTGCTGCCGCCTCTAGCGCATTCATCGCAACAAGACACAGATTTAAGCTTTCTTCTGGGAGGTGCAGTAAGCTTCTTTTTATTTACACTCTTTCACAGAGCTTTGCAGATATTTGAAGAATTTCATCTGGATCTATTTTCATAGCACGTAAGCTGGGGGGGATTTGCCATATTAAGTCTCGGCAGTGGACTTAACATAGGTAATCTTAGGTTTATGCAAAAGCCACAGGAAGAACATTTTGAGTTGTTCATTTACACACGTCGCCTTACAAGGAAACAGAGACAGCTGCAGTCTGACATTTGCAGGGGCAAAGTTGTTGAGGCGTGAGTCTTATCAGGCTACTGCAGAGCGCGCGCACGGACCCTCGCAGAGACGCGCGTGCGAGTGTGTGGGGTCAACGCTGTACGCGTGCACGCCTTCATGTCTCCGTAGAGACGGGACCCGGCCTCCCATGAAATGTCTGAAGTGACGTTAATGAGCCCTTGCTGTTGTTATCTTGAGTATTCCTACTTAACTCACCAGGGGGAGATCCGAGTCAGAGATAGATGTTTTAACTGTCAGGCCAAATTGCCCTTCATGCCAATGCACACTTCCTACGACGAAACAAGCGAGCCACCTTCCCACACTCTTCAGCGGCGTTTATTGGTGTGGGCACGCAATCGTGACGTCTGTTTCTTACTACGGGTTTCGCACAGCGACTTAAAACAATCTATATTTTCTCCCTACTTATTCATTATGACACAGTGCCAGGGCTCAAAACAACACAACACAAACACTCTACACATGCCAGACTTAGTTAGAGGCTGTGCTTTGGATGCAACAAAAAAACGCTGATTATATTACGGTCACAAGTGGGTCATAAATGGGCCAAACATGTCAATGAGAATCAAACCTTTGGAGAAAAGTCTCCACGTAGTGAGCCTATCCACCTGTGTGAAAAAAAACCAAAAAAAAAACCTTCTCAGCACCTTTTTGATGTCGATAACCACTGACGTAGAGCAGAATCTTCCCTGCTGCAGCGCCGTCTCTTTCAGATGTGTCATCTCAAGGGTCACCACAAGCCCGAGTGTATCACCTTGGATCCTAAAAATAAACGGTAAGTGTTAACGTACACTGTAGCTGAACTCTTTCCTCAGGCAGCCGCAAGATCTGTGGAGCAGGAAGCCTCTTGCACTTATGCAAGATGAAGTTTGCAAACATGTCAGCAACACTGTTTTTTTAAGAGGGGACAAGAGTGACCAGAGGACCTACAGTGCTTTGCAAAAACGTTCATGCCCCTTGGACCTTTTCCCATTTTGTCACGATTCAGCCCCAAACTTTAGCATGAACGCAATAAATAACAGTGAAGTTGAAGGGAGCGGATGCATGTTTTTAAAACGTTTTGCTAATAAAAATCTGAAAATTGTGGCCTCATTTAGATTTGGATCCCCTTTACTCGAACACCGCTTAGTAAAATCCAGTGTTTTGGATGCAGTGTTTAATTCATCAAATAAAGAGCATGTCACACTGTGAACCTACTAAGACATTGATGGAGGATTCAAAACGGAGGCCAGAGCAGGTGACTCAGAAAAGATTAAACAGTTTTTATAATAATATTGAGAATGTGCGAGCAGGAACAGACTCTGCAAGAAAGTTAGGACGATGAGTGATAGGTAAGGCAATCAGAATGTAACATTCAAACAAGGAGAAAAGATTTACCCGGGTCATTTCCCAAACTTTCCTCTTCCAGGACTTTGTTTGGCTAGAATACTTGACAGAGAGAAAAGTCTTTGTTTATTGGAAATTGTTTCAGCGGGACTGTGCCGAGAAGAGTGGCGAAGCCATGGAGAGAAAAAACTCCAGCAGCCATGAAAGCTTGTTTACACTCAGCACTACAATGGTCAGGTTTCACCATGAGAAAGCAAATGATCACTTCGTCCACAATCCTTAAATCTGTCGTCATCTATACTGGCTAAGTCAGCAACTGAGATGAGAGATGAGTCAGAACAAAATCTCTCTGATCAGATGAAACCAAATTTAAAAAAAGAACAGGTAATACTGAACATTACCCTGAACTTACCTTCCTCACTATGAGGTGTATGCTGTCACCATCCAGTGTGACTGAACTTCAGTTAGTTAGCAAAGATCTGTTGATCAGGTAGAGACACAATCCCCCAGGTTTTAGGGACACGTGCCTCTATAAAGTCACAAATTTTGAAAAACAAAATTTCCTTCAGCTTTACAACTACGCACCACTCCATGACAGCTTATAACTCAGTAAAACACTTTGGTGTGTGACCATATCATGACAAAATGGGAGAAAGTTTCAAGGAAGTACAAAAGAAGGCTTAAAACGATCAAAAAGAAGCTAAAAGGGTTGTGATCAACTCTGCATCAGTTACAGCTGTAATTACAGGGTATTCAACGAGTCATGGCACCCCTAATCGCAGCTGCTCACAGCAGCTCCCGCCTCACTGCCCACTTCAAATGGTGCCTCAGGCATCAAGATCCTTAAAGTGAAGCTCTGAAAAAGTAATTCCACCCCAGATCTGATTAAAGCTACAAACGAGCTCAACTAATATTTTGAGGAGATTGCCTTTACATCAAAGCCATAAACCATTTTTTAATGCTTAAAATCTTCAATAATTTTCAGTGGTAATTTAATGTTCTTCCAGCCATGGATTATGTTTAACCTTTCAGTGGCATTCCTGTTTTTCTATTCTGTTGGATTAACTCTAGACTTGGAAGTGGAGTGGTCTTTGTTCCCAGAAGGATTTCAAAACTATAATCTGACTATTTTAGAATAATGGGATTTTTAGAGGTCTATAATTATCTTCAAGATTTCTTGCTTGATTTCTGTAGATTTTGTCAGTAGGGCTGCATTGTATGAATCCAAATAAGATTTGTGACATGTTTATAAAATTACAAAACAGATAAAAAGGCTGTTGTTGGGATTAAATTCCAAGAAAGCCTGGATTTAAGATAGTTCATTACAGGTTTTCAAAAACATTGATGAAGAACGCCATATTTGATGGCTACAGGGGTAAATAACTTCAAATTGTGTTGAATCCGTCTAGGTTTAGCATTGTCTTCTTTCATTTTATATTTCTGCTTAGTAGTTTATATATAAGAAGTTATACGTTTTAGGATTTATGAATGGTAGGTTCAACATGAAATGTCTGCATGTACCTTTTCAATCAAGTAATTTAAATTATTGTTTTTGAAATATGGACAGCAAGTTATTTGAATAATAAAAAAAATCAATTAAATCTTTCCTATGATGGCGCACCAGAAAGTACTGTACGTAAATATTGTTTTTTATTTTACACAGTTACATGGATTCGAAACCTTTTTTTTTTTTATTCTTTATATTTTTCTTTAACAAAACATTTTGCTTACAAGAATCCATAAAAAAAAATATCACCTGGCTCAGTATGGGATTTGCTTTGCGGCTACGGTTGTGTTTGGAATAAACAAGAGAACACAACATTTGATGCTCCAAAAACTGATGTTACCTGATGCATGCGCAGCGCAAAAGGTGGAGATGCACTGAATTAATCACCTTGCATTACGGCAGAGGCACGGCTGCATGTGTGCACACATTACCCCGTGTCCCCTGTGCTCCTTGAGAGAACGTGACATCGTGCAGCGATCTCCCCTCCCTTCTCCTGCCCGTGATCAGGCTTGATAAGGGCCCTGTCCGCTGTGTCAGTGACTCAATACCAACGGCCTTGTTCCCTCATGTTCCTGACTGAGCCGGGCTAACGCGTGAGGACAGGTTGAGTCATGTTGCTGGAGATGCTCCGCTGGCGTGTTGCCCGTCTCTTCACCTCACCACGGCCTCGTGGATGCAGCCTGACATTAGACTATGGAAGTGCTGCGAGTGTCCCTTTCCCCAGTATGACACTAGATGCCAGAGTTCAGGAGCGCTGCAGTTGCTGTAGTTTCTCGGGCTAGTTTATTCCACTTGTTGGTGTCGAGCTGCATTTGGGGCTTTTGCGTGAAGGGAGAGGATGCACATGTTTTGTAGTTTCTTCTCGTTTCTAACTGCTTTGGCAGACCTGTAAACTAGATAATTTAAAGGAAATTAAATTACAACGATTATTCAAGGAACTGAGACTTGATTGAGCTAAT
>NW_015114973.1:15201-34889 GCF_001443285.1 Poecilia latipinna
CAGTTGCTGTAGTTTCTCGGGCTAGTTTATTCCACTTGTTGGTGTCGAGCTGCATTTGGGGCTTTTGCGTGAAGGGAGAGGATGCACATGTTTTGTAGTTTCTTCTCGTTTCTAACTGCTTTGGCAGACCTGTAAACTAGATAATTTAAAGGAAATTAAATTACAACGATTATTCAAGGAACTGAGACTTGATTGAGCTAATAAGATGCTTTCATCACACCAATATTGTAAAGTAGAAAAACATGGAAACAACTGACATGCGTTTTAAATATTTCACATTTGCTCATTCTGTGTTGATGTTCATGACTGATATATTTCTGTCTTTTTCTGATGACGCTTTTAAATTGAACTGTTTTAGTTTATTTCACCATTTTGACCAGAGCTCCTTGCAAGAAGAGATGATGCAACATTATAACTGAAGGCTTTATTTGTAATATGTGTTGCTCCATGTGAACTTCCACAGCAGTGTTAATTTCAGTGGTCCAGTGTATAATTACTAAAGGCAAGAACTATATTTTCCTCCTACAATAATTGGGGTCAGTGCAGTTCTAGTTCTGATTAAATTACATTAATTAAAGTGAAAACCACTAGGTACTTGCTTCATATGTCTAAAAGGACAAGTCTTAGTTAAATAATTAAGTCTAATAATCCTTTCAACAGCACTGGAGGTGAACAAGGTGCTCATGTCCAAAGACAACAGCTACAGCTGTGCCTCATCTAAAGTTAGAAGCTGAATAATTACTGAATTTGTGGCGTCGACATGATTGTAGATGAACTCGCTCGGTGAGCCTCTACCCTGCTCCTCAATACGCAGGATCCTGCATATTTTAGATATGTCCCTGCTCCAGCATTACTGATGCAAATGGTTGAATTTCATCCCCAGCATGCCACCAAGTGCTGCACAAGCCTGTTGATCACCCATTCTCCCGGTCCATCACACCACCACTCATGCAGGGCCATGGGTATTTGACGGCAGAAGGCAATCTACCCGTACAATAATACAGAATTTTTAAAGTTTGATAAAACTGATCAGCGATAAATAAAAGCTTTTGATTATTTTAAAGGTCCTTTAAAATAGCAGGCGAGTTTCTTTACATCCGAGACTTTCACCAATACAACACTTAGTCATTTCTGCCACCATTTACTCAGTAATAAAACATAATATTTCCTAAAATAAGAGCTAAATCACTGATGGATTCTGAAAACATACAATCCTCTGGACCTGGGAATGTTGTCTAAAAACTAACCTCCTGAATCCAAACTCAAAGTACATCTTACAAACGCTTCAGTTAGATCATGCTGTAGCAATTAGATAAAGCTACGTTGCATTATTGTTTGGCAGTAATATAAGCATGAGAGATGATGAAAACCCACTCAGACAAGAGATTACCAACTGTCGACACCATATGGTGCCATAGGCCAACTCTGAAGGTGACGGTGACATTATGCAAGCGTTTACCCCCTGCCATTAGTAAATTATTTGGTTTGTTCCGAGAAAAGACCCATTGCAGACTCTAAAGCAGCGGGACATCCTTTTCACCATGATACAATGGATCTTTAAAGTTTTCTCCTCCCCTTAGCTTAACACCTTCCGAATTAAACCCACTTTACATTCAGATTGAGGCACCACCGCCCGTCTTTCCCTAAAGCAGTCACACTTGCTGGTGCATAAATATAGACTGCATTTCACACTCTGTTTCTGGTCTTTGTCGGAGCAAGAGATGGATGAACAGCTGTCTGCTTGCTAAACCAAGTATATCACTAGGCTCAGGATGTATTAGTATATGCTGCTCTGCTCGAAAATAACAGCAGTTTGTTTTAAAAATGTGGATAAAACACAACACAATAGCTTTTATTTCCACACCTGCAAGTGCATTGTGAACTACTCTAAAGACTCTAAAGAGAACATGATGAAAAATTGATCCGATTTGTTCTCGCTATGCGGAGAGGAAATCTACACTTTTCCTCTAAAACGCCAACATTAACTGCACAATTCTTAAAGATTTAACTTTTCTTTGAGTCATTCTACTAACATCTAGTTTTTGAACCCCCGCTTATCAGAACACATTGACACCTGTGCTGTGATTCTTGAATACATTTTATTATTTCTTGGTAAAAATTCAGAACCGGCATGTTTAATGTCCCGTCACGAGTTTCCTATCAGTTTAAAGTCTGGGCTGCCCACTCCATAAGGCTCATCTCCGTCTCACTGACGCAAGTACTATGGTTACACTTAAACCATTTGTTTGGTAGCATTTTGGGTTTCCAGCTGGAACCATAATTGCCACAGAGTGACGGTTAAGACACAAAAAATGAGTCCTCCAAGTTGTTTAGATGCAGGAACCATTGCTACAGCAACTGCTGGATGGATGTCCAAGGGTACATTAAGCTACTTGCATAATCAAAAAACTGTCTGTCATAAGGTCTGAAGAGATTAAATTAAATCAGAAAACTAGAGACCAGATTGTTGAATTTGTGGCAGATATACAAAAATGCATAATAAAGGTTTATTTGAAGCATAATTCGATCTTTTAAGATTTCTTGAAAGCAATATTAAAGTCTCGTTCCATCTCGTTCTCGTAAAATCAGTATGTCTCGTCTTGTGGGTTTTACGTATCTTTACACCCAAGTGAACTGAACATTTTTTGAGAATCTAGTTTTGGGGATTCGTAATTGAGGTTATCCAGTGATCTTAAGGAAAGTAAGGGACATTAAACCCAAACGTGCCACATTCGGGGAATCCCATGTGTGTTACCGCGGCGACAGAGGACCCTTTGGTGGACAGCAATGGTGATTGAGGCTGTCAAGCGGAAAAAGCAAAGCAACAATGGAAGATTTACGTGTGACAAAAAAAGCAAAACCAGAATGCATCTGCGGGGCAGGAAGACAGGGGGGATTACGTTGTTGCTTTTTTTAAAAGCAGGTATACATGTGTGTATGTATGAATTAAAAAAAAGGCCTCGTTTGTGGAATCATGTGATTTATGTTGCCAGTCTTATTATGCATTCTTCCATGTGATTTTTGTCTTCTCTGTATGTGTCCAAGCTCAGATGACTGCCCCCGCATGCCTCAGCCCAAGTCAGCTTGCATTAACGCAGCAGCGTCTTGATTAAAAACAGCAAGCAGACCAAAGATGGCTTCAGACGGAGCCAAGTGAGCCACATAGACTGATCCTCTGTGCCAGAATGATGCAAACGTACCTGCCTGTGGGCCTGAATTTTCATATCCAGGCTCTCGACGTGGACAACAGCAAGGACATCATTCACATGTGTCCACTAAATTGAGCCGTGTGTTTTCCTGAAGAGCCGTCACTTACACATCCTCCTGCTGGAAACGATTACTGAAGAATGCCCTGCCCTTAGAAGACATAACTGAAGGTTGATGTGCTTTATGTTAAGAGAGATGAACTAATTTGTCAGCTGAGGTTCATAAAGCCCTGATGAGGTTAGGAATGTTGGCAAATAAGAATAACAGGGATGGAGTGCAGTTTCACACGACAGGAGTGGAATTTTACATTTATGAATTATTTTTTCTTCACTTTTGTGACATCAAACTCACTAGTTTGTGCTATTTAGCAAAGGTAAACATTTACTTTTTTTGGACCATTGGATTTTAAACGCGTTCATTCCTCGAGTTTCAGTGTCAAGTTAAGACTTTAGGTGTAAAATATGAATATTTGCTACTCTCTGATTTAACTTCTTGTTATAAGAACACAACACTGGATTATTTATTTATTTTTTTTTACATTACCTTTAAACTTTTCCCATTCCTAAATGATAGTTCAAGACCGAAGAATAAATACCGACACTTTAAAAATCTCTCACGCATTTAAAAACTAGCAAGGCAAAATTATAGCAGCTAACAATTAGCATCCTAGCTTAACGCTTCCAATCAAATATTAAAAATAATAATGTGCATGAAATTATAGTGCTCATTATATTTAAAAAAAATACTGTGAAAAGAAGATTTTAAAAGGTCATAATTTCGGTAAGCTTTTTTTCTTGCACATCTCAACCGTAAGAGCTAAAACCATTTGTGTACTTTTTACATTTTTGTAGGCAGAACAACGCCAGCCACTAGGGGGAGCACTTCACGTTTTAGCTTCAACTTCCAGGTTCACTTTGAGTGTCCAGCTTTTACACACAGACTTTCTGTTAAAACACAAGAACAACCGAATGCACTGAGACACTTTTACAGTGGTGTGGTCTGTTATATGTAAGTTACACATATTAGGTTACAAACATTTTAGTTACAAGTGTGCAAAAACAAAATAAAATTACAGATTTTTACTTCAACAGAGAACATATGAAGTGTAAGAAAATACAGTGATAAATGTGAAATCTGCTAATTCCTACTGTTCCCAGTGAGGAAAAAAACCGATTGTCAATTACATTCTGTCAAATATACCATCATTATACAATCATTGCATGTTCTGTATGCATCACCTTGAAGTTCCTTTGCTCTTTAATATAATTTCCACTTTAAAAACATTCTTTTGGTATGGGGCTAGCACCAACATTTAGCTAAAAATATAAAGTGAGTTGGTGCCAAATTAATGACAACTTAAAATCTGGATTAAAAGGTAGCAGCTATTAAAAGATACTTTTATTGTCAGATGATAAAATCATCCACCGTCCAATTTGAATAATTAAACATGTTTTAAAAAGTGGGTAAACTTTTTGGTTGGTTTGCATTCATAGCAAAATTGTTTTTATGCTAAGCTTAAGAGATTCTACTTCATCAACTTCACTGTTTAGTCTTGCTGAGAAAAGCCAGAACAAACTGCATTCTTTACACTAAGCCCCATTTGTCAGAGTTTTTCTAGGTCTGTGTTAACTGTCAACATAAAGCGCCACACTGCTGCACTGTTAGTGGAAGGTGCTGTGAAGCTAATTTCACAGAAAACCGCATCAGTACTTTCGACTTGCCTTCACTCGACTCTAATCGCAGCTTCACATTTTAGACTTGTTCTTCTCATCCTCCTCCTCCTCCTCCGTTTCCTCTGTTAGGACAACAGCAGCTTGGCGGCGTAGAGCAGCATTCCACTCAGACCGGCGGTGGCAGCTAGGGCGATCACCCTCACTAAGAGGAAGTCCATGGAGTCCTCCAGCTTCGTGTGGAGCCGCAGGACCTGCCTGTGGGTGTCCTCTCGGCTGCCCGAGTTTTCAATGACGTGGTTGGCCAAGCCGCGCTTCTCGTTGAGCGGCATCTGCGCTGCCACGCGCTGCTCGGCCTGCTCCTGGGTCAGGTTGTCCCTCTGCATGAGGCGCTGCAGCTGGGTCGCAGGGTCACTGGAGAGGGTTACAGATTTCTTCTTAAAGATCACTCCCGTTTCTGCTTTCGCCACAAAACGTTTAGGATCGAACAAATAGCCTGATATCCGACAAAGATAAGCTGATTAAATATGAAAGAATTTGTTTTTTATTTTACACACATTTAAAACTGTAAACATCTCTCGCTGCGTCTGCCGTTAGCTGAGGTTTCATTACAAATGTGTGCATTCAAAATTCAAACCTTAAGATATCTGAAGCTTTCAAATACGAATCCAGTTTGGGAGTGATCTTACCAGTAAACTACCACGGTGTGGTTCAAAAACTTGGTGAGGCGTCTGGTTTCAAACAGGAGGGGAACATCCAAGACCACATATCGGTAACCTGGGGAGTCATTGTGGATCAGAAATTATTAATATAAGCACATTTCCACTCTGAATGCAAACCAGAGCAGAGCATGATTCAAGTTTAAAAAAAGAAAAGAAATCCCATTAGTCTGTTCTTCTGAATTTGAATATCACTGACACAGTAAACAATGAGGGTAAACCACACAATTAGCTGCTCACAGAGTGCTCTACAGAAGCTATTTACTGGAAAGTTCAGTGGAAGAAAAAAGTGGCTGAGAAGAAACGAGCACTACAAATAAAAAGGGCAGTGTGACTTTTTTTTTTTGCATTTCATGTGGAAATCAGGGTTCCAGAGTCTGGTTGAGGAGCGAAGAGACGCAAAATAAAAGCTGTTTGAGGTCAGGTGTGACGTTTCTACAGTCAGTGATGATTTTAGGAGCCATGTCAAGCGCTGGTGTTGATCCATGGCAGCTCATTAGTACACAAAGACGCCTCACAGGAGACTTTAGAGCACTTTATTGCTCCCTCTCCTGATAAACTTAATGAAGATCCTGATTTTATTTTCCGATAGAGCTCATCTGTTCCCACTGCGAAATATCAGCTTTAATCACCACAGTATCACGGCTTAATTGGACAGCAATCTGATTGGACCTGAACCCCACTGAGAGTCAACGGAGTTTTGTCAAAATGAAGCTGCGAGACACCAGAGGTGACGCAGACAGAGACCTGACCAGGTACTCAGAGCGTATACGTCACACAATGTGGAAAAACTTTCTGCTTTATTTCTTTTTTTTTTATGTCTTCTGTCATTCGACAGAAACCAAGCAACATGTCACCAACAATAAATGCTGAAGGCAACTGTTTATTATTTAGACATAACAGAGCAGCAATAAGCATTTTTACTTTATAAAGATTTTGGGTTTTTTTTTCGCTTCACATATAGTTTTCAAAGGCATATTTCTGGAAGCTGCCTGTAAGAAATTAGGTTTTAGGTATTCATCAGCTGGAAGCCGGGATCATCAAAATGCTCAGAAAAAAGCCACTAGAAATGCATCACTCTGTAGCAAATCTCTAAAATAGACATGTTAAGGCAATTTACACATATATTCTAATTTACAGAGATGCATCTGTACAGTGATTTATTTATTTCTGTTTGTAAACTCCAAAACGAGACACAAACCACCCTCACCTCTCAGGAAGTAGAAGATGATCTCTTTGAGCATTGCTTTGTGAATCTCGGGGTGTGTGATGGAGTTTAGCAGCCTCCTCTTCTCTTCGTGGGCAAAGATGATTTGGCCGAGCTTCTGCCGGTCAATCTGCCCGTTCTCCAGCAGAACCTCGTGCCCAAAGTGGTAGACGATCCGGGAGTAGGCAGGAGTGTGCGGCTCCACCACTGACATGAAGGACGAGGAGGAAACGTTTGGTCATGCTGTCACAAGATCAACCAGGTAAAACAGCTCTTTTATTACCTACGTGCTTAAAATATTACAGAAACAACCAGAGTGGTAAATTAAGCATGAGCGGTAAGCAGAGTAAACACTACAGGGGTGGGATTTTATACAAGTTTGCAACAGATTCATCACTTGCCTGTAATTATATAATTTGCATAATCCCTCGTTTTATTTCACACACACACACACAGCACCACACTCCTCTCCCACTTCTGTGACCTTTCTAATCTTCTCTACATAACTAAGACATCATCCCTGGAGTCAGCGGAGACATCCTTCATGATTCATAACACTCTCTCCAAGCATTTGTCTTAATGAATTCATTTTATTTGAGACAAAGTTGCCCGAAGACGACTTCCAGAGGATGACACGATCGGTTGATATTGAGCAAACGGAGCAAGAGACACTGACTCTACCTTTCCTGGCCACCACGTCTGCATCTATAATGGGGCAGCCGAGCTCCCGTAGCATTGAGGAAACCGCGCTTTTGCCCGAGGCGATCCCCCCGGTCAGTCCCACCAGGAACATCCTGACGAACACACACAGAACGGCGCGTTCACGATTAACAACAATATGCGCTTTCCTTTTGTCAATTTTGAAATTAAACCTCTACAGTTAATTTGAACATAAATGGTTAGGTTAATACTTAAATTGAGTGCAAATTGCATCCAACTGTTCAGGAATAAAACAGAAAATAAAAGCAGAAACTATACCAGAGTCAAGATGTTGCACATTGCCCTGAACACAGCCTCTCAATTGTGAAATATGGTGGTGGTAGCATCATGCTGTGGGAATGCTTTTATTCATCAGTGATAGAAAAGGAAACATGTAAATGTTAGTCTTTTAAATGACCCACAGAAATTGAAATTTTGAAAATCTCGGTCCTCATAGACAACTTAATTCATGAGAAATTGAGAAGCTGGATGGGAAAATAATTATAAATACCAGATTTAAAAAAAATGTAACATGTTAACAGCCATGTGAACATGCATTGTACTGTAAAAACACAGGACTTTAAGTAACTGTGACATCGAAAAAAAAAGGTGCATGTTTCCTCAAACTAATGGAAAGAGAAATACCTAAAACAAATATCAGTACTTCAACATAGTTTTACTCAGATAAAAGTACAAAAATATCCATATAAGAAATTATTCAAATTCTAATTTTTACTATATCAGACAAAAATTCTAGTATTCGAAAAAAAAGCACTTATACAACTATAAATATAGTCAGAATATATAGTTTACAGTGCATTCACTTCATCTCCAAATGACAAAGCAGGCTCTGCAAACAGAAGTCGCTCAAGTAAATGTAAATAATTACTACACACATGACAAAATGAATATTTTATAAACGAGTTTATAAACAAGATGTTAACATTTTATTATAAAATGCGCATGTGATTATATTACTAAAGATACAAAGTTAACATGAAAAATAAAATAAATACTAATATATTATCGTATAAAGGGGTGCGGGGAAATCCTCAAAATACCAACATATCTGTTTTCAGTGTCTACTCAACACGCCCCCTGATGGAAAAGAAGAGAACCACATATTAAGTACCATGTCGCTTCTGCATAACTGGTTAACTGGTTTCACTGGTCCAAACATTGTTATAAACCAAGTTAATCTCGAGTGAACGCGAAGTTAAAACCGTGAAGAATCTGAACTGCTCGGAGAGGTTATAATTAATCGCTTTCTCAATGACTGCTTACAGAGCCATTGATAATAAATCACAACCGTTAAGTTAGTCAATATCTCATTCTTTTTCATATTTACCTTTTTCAAAGTTAGAGAATCGTCAAATCAGTTGAGGTACAGTAGAAATCCGGGGAGGGTCACGGTGCTGCAGCATTAAAAACAACCGGGAATGCTAACAGGCTAACGTTAGCAACAGTGTTCATCAGGTTAAAACGACCACAAACATCCGACCAAACGACACAGTCGTCATTTTTAAAATAACGCAGTCGGAGCTGAAGACGAACAAACGGGTTGGAGGTAGATCTATAGCGCGATACCACTGGTTTTATATTCTAACTTGCACCCTATTTAGTGCTAGCAGTGTAACCTATTAGTTTTTCCAGGGCAACCTAAATATGACCCCGGGCTTTCTTCCTGTATCAATATTAGTTCCGCCTCTTAAAATTTTTTTTAAAATAATATTTATACCTTAGCTTTTAGGCTAAATTAAGAATTTGTAGATTAAACGCAAAACACTAATAAGATTATCTTAATTATAAGGAAAGCACAGTTTTATAAAATAAAAAGGGGGGATTATTATATATTTTCATCGCAGATATTTTACAGCAAAATTAAATAACTATGTTATCTTCAGTTGTTATAAAATGGCTGTATATACAAAACATGAACTTACTTTGCAATTTGACGTATAGAAATTATCCTCTGTCTCTTTAAGAAGCTCCTACTGCCACTCCTACTTCGTCACAATAATGCTACTTCTTCACTAGCAACCACAGTGGGACTGAGAAGTAGTGACATGATAAAGTCTGTGACTGCAGTTCCACCAGACTGATGTCACTTGAAATAAATTGACTAAATGCATAAATAATTATATATTCTCTAAGTGTAAAATGTAAAAAAGAACATTTTTATTATTTTCAGAAAAATTTATTATAATCTTCTTTTGGATGAGTTAAATAATTCACTTAAATAACCAAAGTTAGGTTTCTATTCTGGATTTAGTTCATTAATCAAAATTTTAAATAGTAGGAACATACCTTGCCATTTTGATAAAGTGGGGGAAAAATAGATCACATTATATATATATATATATATATATATATATATATATATATATGTTCAAATTCTTGTATTAATACCCTCAAACTGTGGTATTTTTACTTAAGATGATCATACTGCAGGAATCTCATTGTCCAATGCCTGTTTTTGCCTCGTAAACACAGCACTGAGATTTTGCAGTGCAAACTGAATTTTTTTGAGGAAAAGAAATTGAAATGAAAGATAAAATTTTTAATAATCTCTTCCCTAAAAGAGAAAAACTGAAAACAAGAATTACCTCAATAGTATGTTTAATTTGAAGCCAAGCCCATGCTTGCACAAAATTAAATCCGTTTCCTGAAAAGAAAACCCTTTTTTTTTTTTTTTGGTTTTACAAAAATGAGCAAAATTAAATCCTGCAAGTCAGTCATTGTCCCAGAAAACAGAAAGTTAATCCTCTTGTTTCTGCTCCACAGTTTCTTTTGGAATCTGAGAGGAACCAGACGGAGAAGACGCGTTGTAGGAGTGTTTGGATTTTTTCCCTCTGTGGATCATTTCATCTCCGTTCTCTCCTTCCTCTCGCTCCAGTCTTCCTCTCTTAACAAAGTGGTTTATTCGGGACTCCAGGCTCTCGCAGCATGGACGCTCCAGCAGCGGTCGGTAATTTTTCTGCCTGCTGCCTTCTACCAGGCAGCAGTGGTTGGAAGAAACGCCACCTGTGGATCGAGAGCAGGAACCCAATTTGCACATGACTCAATACTGTTTCACTGCATTCATTTGGACTTTGTTAAAAAGACTCAAGGGTTTTTCTCCTTTCATTTTTAAAGCTGGTTCTGTTGACAACAGTATTTTTGCAGTAGTCTTTTTGGCTGTTGAACCTTTTCATATTTTCATCATTTCATAACAAAACAAAAAAAAAAAAGCTTCAAAATAAAGTTTTTTGTTGCCAAGTGTCTGCAAATGGTCCACACCAAGAGACTTAAATTCTTGCCCTTCCTTTCCCCCAAAAAATATTTTTGCTCTAAATATCTTCCATTCCAAAAAGCACATGATCCACATAGAGGCAATTAATCACAATATATTTTATCTAAGAGTACCAAACTTTTTTTTTCTTCAATTTTTAACACAGAACTCCTCACCTCTCTCCTCCAAACCCCGGATCATCCCGAGCAGAACGTGGGCTTTGACGGCGCTCTGCGTCCAGTGTCTCTGTAGTGACGACAGGACGTGGCTAACCTCTTCCGCCTCCTGCTGCCAGGTCAAACCATCAAAGTGGCAGTCGTACAGAACCAGAGGGTAGTCCACTGCCATGCTGCAAGCCAGAAGAACAAACCTATGCAAATTATCTCCTGTTAAAAGACGCCCCAAAACGCCTCTGCTGTCTTTATTTGCTGGAGAGGAGTGGTGGCTCTACAGCAAGCTTATTGGATCACAAAGACGAGACTCATGGTTTTACCAAGGTTCTCTTCAGGACTGGCTTCAAAGGTTCAGCAGGAAGTTTTTTTAAAATATCTCCAAATGAAAAACATCGTCTTACACGGGTTTCATTTATTTATTTCTGTTTTTTTTTCTCTTACTATCCTACTTAATAAAGGTTAAGGGTATTCTTTTATTCTAAAACATTGTTAGTTTGATGTTGTTTTCGGTTCAAAAAAGAAGAGCTCCTGAACTTTTTCTGATGATAAAAAAAAAAACACTCAAGGTACTTCAATAACCTTAATTCTAATTTGTATCAGCAAAAAGCAGCCTAAGTCTCAACAGGTCATTTTGTCACCTGTATTGAGGCTTTCTGGGGTTTTTCTCAACATCCAGGAGATGATCGATTATCTCTGGAGCTTCCAGCTTCTGTCCTATCAAAAGAAGCACCGCCATCATGCAACGAACCTGCAACAGGGCATATGGTTAGTTGCAAATTACCCCCTACTTAAAGGGATGCACCGGCTTCTCCTGAGTGTTAACCTCTTATTACCTGGTGGTAAAGGAAGGCTAATCCTTTGATCTCAAACACAAACAGATCATATCGCTCTGCGCTGGAAACCTGCTGGGGCTGCAAAGGCCTGACTGAGGCCGACAAGATGGTCCTCTCAAAATGCAGGACCCCGTTCCCCACGTCCATTTTGCACAGGTTGCGAAAGTCGTGCGTCCCTTCATATCTGTTGGTCACCAAAAGGTCTTTACATTAGAAAAATTATGGGGTGAAATCAGCATTTACAGTTTTACACTCACCTTTTTGCAGCATCTGCCATCAGCTCTACATCCAACGACCCTCGGGGGAAGTAGTAGCGGTACGTGCGGGACTGGCAGTCGAAACGCGCACTGAAGCCTTGCTCTGCGGCTGCCCAGCCCAAGATCCGAATGTCCTGCGGCAAAACCCTGTTCAGCATCTTCACGTACGGAAGCTCAGAGGCGGAAGCTTTTGATTTGGTGCCGAGATCGAGATTTTCAGGGAGGGTGACACCAAGTCCTCCACAAAACTGGGAGGAGCGCAGGTCAATGGTTATAACCTGGGACGTGGAGATCTCGATTATCATTTAGTTAAAGCCCATTCAGAAGACACACAGCAGCGTTTAAATAATTATTACCCCTTTAAGTTTTCCATATTTTGTCATTTTGCAAACACAAACTTTAAAGGAGACCTATCAGGCAAAATTCACTTTTTGCACATTTTTATAGTTCCATATGGGTCTCTACTGCTTCTAAAAACAGCCAAGTGTGTAAATAATACCTCCCAGAAGTTTTTTGGCAATAAGTTGATGTTTTGTGGTGTCTGGAAAATAAGCATTTTCAAAAACCTCCCGATTGGTGAATCACAATTGATGGGCACTACGCCGTTACCTAGCAACCCAAGGATTTCCCGATTAGCTGGTTTTACGGCTGTAGAATGGCTGCTGGAAAAGACAAGTGTTTTGCTGTTGACTCGCCATACAGAAACCACTTGCTGCATTCTTGATAATTGTGCAGGAGGCTCTGCTGATACTTTTCAAAGGCGTTCGGTTGTGCAATTGTGCATTTGTTTGCAACCATTTTCAGGTGTGAGTGTAAACCCTGAGTTGTGGGGTGGCGTGTCTCATTTGTAGAAGAATTAGAAATCCATTTTGTGTTTGTCCGTCACCTTTAACGAACTGAATAAATGATGTTTAAAATAAACGGGTTTGTATACCTTTTAGAAGGCATCTGGAGGACTGATTTTCATCACGTTAAACTCACTTGAGAAAAAGCACTGACTCCTTTATCAGTTCGACCACAGCGGTGATAGTTGGAGCTCTGTCGGTCCTGAATCAGCCGTGTCTTCAGCAGCGCTTCAAACAGCCTGGCCTCCACTGTGTTGTCCGTGTTCTCCTGAACAGCGAAGCCCTGGTAGGCCCAGCCCAGGTAAGCCAGCTTCAGAGCCACATGGCGCCGGGGGTGTGAGCTGAAGTCAAAGGGGCGCTCCTTGCCTGACTTCTTCTTGCTGCTCCTGGTGTTCTCATCAGACATCATGAAGTCTGAGCTTTCACTTGGGGGTGAACAGGGATTTCTTCCCATGTCTCCTCCAGCACTTTCCTTCAGCTGGGACCTGAGCTTTTCCAGTTCATCTTCCAAGAGCTTTATCCTCTGAATTAAATCACCCGACATGCTGGATAGATAAAGAGACCAAAAACGAAACATACTATTATTAAGCTTCCAAATATTAAAACAGATGAAATTGTAATGCTGGGATTTAACATGGAGAAAATATACTGCTGACATTTAATGTAATTTACTGAATAAATCAAATTCGCAGTTCAGAATTGCTACAAGGCTGCTAGCTTAATATAAAAGGTATAGAAACGGGATTTAAGAAGTTTAACACAAGCTCTAACTTTTACCTCTACAAATTTACGAATTTACCTTTATGTTCCCGTCAAATCTCCACTTTCCAACAAATCTTTGGCTTGCCGTAACGAGCACGCTACTCTCCGTGTTGCTGCTAACACGGAGTCGGACAACTTTAGCAAGCGGACATTCCGGCCGAAGAGGACTCTGGGAAATGTAGTTCACAACGAAACCACCAGGGAAAAAAAGAGTAGGACAGGGAGCTGTTTGATGAAACTGAAGTAGGAGATTAAGGTGGGATTTTTTTTTTATGTTCCAGATCTAAACTTTCATTGATTTAGTGTCCCTAAAACAATGACACATTTGTTACCATGGAGATTTATTCTTTGAAGTTAGCCTGCTCTACGCTAGATAAACTGTTAGCCTAATCTTTCAGTGTGTTTTTCTTACTGTACAGTTCAGAAAAGATATGCTTTTTACACATAGTCCATGTTTTTTTTTTAAATCAAGAATCGAGTACCTTGTTATGTGTGCATTATTTATTTATTTATTATTATTGAACAAATTTTCTTCCAATATTGCTCTGCATTTAACTCAGACATCTTCCCCATCAACTCTGACCTGCTTCCACCATCCATCATTATTTTGCTAAGTAGGCTAATTCATCATATAAGAATGAATTAATTCAAAGAGCCAATAACCTTTAACCTGTATAGCCTACTGATTTGAACACTGTTCTTAGAAAGACCTAATAGGTAATCAGTTTAAAATTAATATAGAATATGGATCAGAGCATTTTCTTTTTTAGGCTCTTTATTGACTGAAGAGATTTAAGTAAAGGGGATGTTTTTGAGCATATAATCACATGAAACAAAAATATATATTATGGTCAAACAAGTTTATTAGTTTGTTTGTTGATGTGTGAAGATGGTTGTGATGATGAATTAGTCGACGTTCTCATAATTTTTGCGTTTAATGTTCAGACAGAGGCACACTCCGACTATCACTCCAAACACCTGCAACGGGTAAAAGATGGAGTTAGACGCTGGGAATAAAATATTGTAGCATACGTAAGGAGTTGCTTTGGCTTTTAAACTAACATAACTGACTCTGAATTTGCCTGAGTAAGAATAGAGTCTGATTTTTGCAGAATCCTACCAGGTAAAATTTACATTTGCTCCATAAATGCAGTGGTTAAACATGTGCTTCTTTCGTGTATTTTCCCAAGGGGAGATGTAAAGCCTACCTTTGACTCACAATCTGGCTTTTAATGAATACATTTTAGTATAATTTAAGGTTTCTGACGTATTATTAAAACCTGAAAGTAGTTCACCTCTGTGATTCCAAGAGCGATGCAAACGCCGCCGACCCACACCAGATTCTTCAACAGAAAGAGCTTTATAGCTGAGATACATCCCTGAGGAAGAAGACAGACAGTTTAACCGTTTGTCCTCAGAAACGTGGTTAGACTCTTAAGCTGAAATATCTCAGCAGAGCAGACCTTTTTGTGAGCTTTATCCTTGTCATGTCCACAGCCTTCTCTCTTCTCCGGGCAGCAGGAATCTGGCACGGCTTCATGGTTTCCCCAGCCCACACTTCTGGACCAGTCGGTGTAAGTGTCGGCGCCGCAGCAGCTGAACTGCAGCGAAAGTTAAAGTAGAGAAAGGTTAAAAGTTAGAAGTTGCATCCTAAACGCCTAAATTACATTTAGTCAGTTTTGAAAAAGAAAGGAACGGTCTACATGCACTGGGAGAAGGTGGTTTTTCAGCCGTATCAAAATCATTGTATTTTGCAAACTGCAGTGGAAACACTTTTCACTCGAGTCATGTGATCAACAGCCGAATTTTTACTACCGGTGAAAACAACGAAGACGACGACGACAGGAAGTGGTAGGAGGATGAATCTGCAGGTTTTGGCTTGTCTTTCACTTTGCTGCGGGGCCCTCGGTGAGGGACATTTAAGGTTATTTCTATTCTGTTTCTCCCAGTGTTGTTGATCACCTTTTCCTGAATCCTGTTGATGGCGTGTCTGTTCTTTGGGCTGTATTCGTAGACCGCGGCCCGAGCTTGGGTGTTGATCCCGCTGTTCATCTGCAGAAGGGCAGTCTGCAGAAAAAAAATCAGATCAACACAAAGCCATGATGGCGCAAGCACTTAGTTTTATTTAAAGTAGTATCATGTTTTTTAAATAATATGATATTAAAGATATCTTCAGATCCACCCTTCAGTTTTTTTTTTACTTTGATGTAAAAATAATTTCCTGAAGGAAGGATTTAAATTGTCTCACCCTGCTGCGAAATATATAAAAGGCAGCTCCTGTAAATATCTCCAAAAGGATGATGATTATCAGGATGCAGATGAACTAATCCACCAAGAAACAGAGAAAAAATAATCGTCCTTTTAGATAAACTTGAGCCACATTTAACGAAGACAGTTTTAAAACTATTTTTGGAATATTTGGTACATACACAAGACACCATGGTAGAATTGTTCAGGAATGCCCCACAATGTCCCAAAATGGACACAAGGGCGATGACGGCACCCACTGCAATGAGGACGATGGCGATTTTGGACAAGCCGCTCCCTGCAAAAGTGCCGATCTGCGAGTAGGTCGAGTACTGGAGAGCTCCGATTGTGATGAGGGCGACCCCAGAAGCCTGAAGGACAAAACGAAACACCTAAGAATGCTGCTGTTGCAATATTAAGCTGAGCTAACACTCACAATCTAGTCAATTTCTTAATCTATCAAATTTCAATCTGAAGAATTTATTATTTTTACTGTTTTATTGAGTAATCTATGAAAAAACAGAAGAATCTGAAGATTTCTGCATACGTTTATAGGATGTATTTTGTAGATCTAGAATCAACAATAATCTCAGGATTATTTGAAGAGAAAAATAAGAAATTAAATTTATTGTCATTCTCACTAAGCACTACTTTATTGATACATTAAGCAAAAATAAACCCAAAAATGTTATTTTGCTCTTCTGAGGGGAGGAGACATCATGGCAGACTAATTAACCAATCAGAAGCTGTCATGTTAGGCAGCCAATAAAAGCATGACTTCATTTAAAAAAAATAAAAAAATTCTTTTTTAGACTAACATTTCCTAATACTCCAAGAATGAAAATAACTCTTTGACTGAGGTTTTTGTCACAATATATAACATTCCTTATATCAAAA
This sequence comes from Poecilia latipinna, assembly GCF_001443285.1. Lineage (NCBI taxonomy): Eukaryota > Metazoa > Chordata > Actinopteri > Cyprinodontiformes > Poeciliidae > Poecilia > Poecilia latipinna. Next base: position 31,989 of record NW_015114973.1, read on the forward strand.
TATGGCATTTGTGTTAAAACTATGACTAATCCAAAATTTTCTCAATTTGTGAGAAATTGATTATTTAAATTAGACCTGTTTCCATACGCTATAATGTTCATAGAAAGACATGGAAGAAGTTTCCCAAAGTCATAAAGATCAAGTGAAAAAGAGCCCAGAAAAATAGATAACTCATCTGTTAAATTGTACATAGTTACGCTGAAATCAAAAAGGGTCGCAAGATTACACTCTGTCTTCAAATTATTCATTTGGGACTTTTTAATTAAGCTTGGTCTGTCCTGTCAATTTAACTGACTGTGAAGAGAACAAGTAACTACGCTAAATAATTTCTGAATTTTGTCCCCCATGCATTGTTCATTTATAGAAAACCACAATACCTGGAATAATATTTTTATTTTTTTATGAGAAACGAGAGAAGAGCTCTTCTTTTCAACTTAGCGTTTTCATCTTTTTTAAGAACTTCCTCAGACAAGTGGCTGTCAAGATCTATGCTTCCAGTGCTGTATTTACTAGACATACGGTGCACTCTCATTATTTTTCCTGTTAAATATGACATGCATGTCACTTAAAAATGCAGGTTTTTGTTTCTCCCTGCTAACTCGTATCTTTTTTATGATTACTTTGTATGTTAATAAATTTGACCAGTGTATCTCCTAACCCTATTCTTGAAAAGTAACATTGTTGGCAGTACTCACCAAGAAGATGCCGTTGAAGAAAACGAACCAACATTTGATGCTGCAGAAAGAACACATTGTGAAACAATCAGCTCTATGTTGCCTTGAACTGAAATAGCAGAAAAGCTTTAGGCGTTCCTCAGTCGACAGCAGCTCACAGTCTATCTGAGCTGCTCTGTGCGTTTATCATTCAGCTATATGAAAATGAGAAGTGGCTTGATTATGTTTAAACAGTCGTATCTGATCAAAAGGCAGGACTCATTTAATCTATTTGCATTGTAGCATCACGCAATATGAAGTAAAGAAGTTGCTCATTTGAAATCTTGCTGGTTGTCTTTGTCTGGTGAACCATTTAGGAGAAAAAAAATTGTACTCAACTAAGAGCAGCACTCCTTCAATTTATTGTTGTCAGGCAGAAGTAAAAAGTAGTTATTCAACTTAGAGCAATAGTAATTTATGTATGGAGAGACATTATCGGACAGAAATATAAAACTATAAGCAAATTCTTTCACTTTCTAAGATCACAAGATTATAAAAAAAAATCATAAGGTTCTAATGGAGGAGAAAGAGGCCCACAGCATAACACATCCTCTACTGTATTTATCATGAGGGGGTTTCCCAGTTTTTCATCTTTCCTATCACATCATTTGGAGGGTTTGTTCCTGAAATGCTCAACCTTAATCTGATTTAACCAAAGGAAATGGTTCCTGTTAAAATCCTATCAAACTCCACAAGTTTACATTTGTGATGGTAGGATGGCAAACAATTTTTTTTCCCAGGCATGCCTGACAACAACAAATGTGTTGTTACCTAAACTGTTGCCATCTAACGTACAGGTACCTTCACAGTTACTAAAAATGTGACCAAAAGTCTTGAAATAAACGGCTTGTTATGGATTCTTTGTGATTTTTCTTTGTGATCTTGCTTACTTTGCACAGTGTCAAGAAAAGGTCGGGTTCTAATCCAGTCTAATGGCCAGATGTTGGATGTGTTGCATCATATTTATGAGATATGACATTGTAGAAACTTTGCAATAAATGTGTTTTCTTCAGAAAACATGGGATTTTTCTCTCTTTGCCACAGCTTAAACTCTTTCTCCAGCATTTGGCTCCTGAGCATCTGCAGGAAACCTGGTCCGACTCCACAGTCTGGAAAAGACTTGAGGCCTCCGGCCTGAACACAGCAGTCTCCATCTGAAATTGCTCCGGGGATCCCTGGATTTTCTTTGTTCTGCAGATCTTCTTATGCTTCAATCTCCTCATTGTTCTTTTCCTGATTTTTCTCAGAGCTTAAGCCAGGCACAGTAGCCTTAGAGGGGACCACAACTTCTGGCAAAAAAAATAAAAATAAAAAATTAAATCACTTCTCCTGGAGGAAGTTTCTGTCAGTTTTTTTTTAACTTTGTAGCAAACAAACAGAATTACAGCTATAACACAAAGTTGTATTTAGCAGCTTATAGCACCCTGAATGTAGAAAAGATCGCTCAAAAAACATTTATGCAATTGTTGTAATTAATCACACATCTTTTTATTTGATAAAGTACCAGAAACAATCACAAAACAACAATAAACCTCACAATTAAGAAACAATATTCTTCATCAGCAAAGTCCCAAAATAGTAATACAGCACCAGAGAGATCAACTTTGTAAGATGTAGTCTTATCATGCCTTCTTTAAGTTTCTGTTATTAAATACAATTTCATTAATCAATTTAATCCCAAATGTCGACAGTAATTTCTATCAATTTTGTGTAATTTTTTTTCTGTTGTGTATTTTCCATTTTCAGCATATATCTTACTTGGCCTAGAAAAAGTGAGCTCACCTTATAAGCCGCACCTACAAAGTTTGTTTTAAAAAAAACTGGAAACGTACCTATACTATCAGATCGATAGCCCTCAACTTAAAAGTTGCATCATATGAACTTATTCGTGTTGCTTCCTTGATGACAGGGTATGAGTTTGAAAACATTTCTCCGTTGTGCTTGCTGCTAGCATGTGCTTGCTCTAAAGCTAAACGAAAAATGAGCACTTTCTTCTTTGATTTCCAATTTTGACTTCCAGTGATTCACTTCCTGCTATAGAGCCCCCTGGCGGTTGAAGAAAAATCCACAGAAAAGCCGCACCGGGCTAGAAGCTGCATGGTTCAAAGTGGGGGGGGGGGGGAAAGAAGGGATTAAACCCCGAAAAAAACTGATTTTTTTTTAAAATTACAAGTCCAGTTTAAGTTGG
>NW_015114973.1:37972-40381 GCF_001443285.1 Poecilia latipinna
GGAAAAAAACCCCAAAAAACCCCCGCCGCGGGATAAAACCCGAATGTTAAAAAGGGGGGGGGGGGAAAGTAGCGCTTATAGTCCGAAAAATACAGTATTTTTTGTTACATTACAACTGCAAGTTAAGTATGTTAGCGTGATTTTATGTGGTGGACAAATATATAAAGTAGATCATCATTACATGCAGTAATCCAAAGTGATATGTGATGTTCCATGTTTTTCCAAATAGAAATTTAAGTCCACTTGTGTAATTTACTCTCAGCTCTTATGTGACATCCTCAGATATTTGTTAGAAAACATTAGTGCAAACAGCACCATGATGACCAAGGAACAGGCAGGCGATGGATAAAATTATGGATTGGTTTTAAGAAAATTTGATTATAAAATAATATTCTATACTGTAAACATTGACATCCAATCAGAAGCGGCCCATGGTAACTCTATAGACCACAACTGGTAGGAAAAACTGTTTCCTCTCAACTAGTGAATTACATCAGTCTCCATTTTAAATGGGGAGTTTGTTTATCCTAAACAGATTCGTCCTTAGCCGATTCAGGAATTTGATCCCAAAAAGCAGAGGCCAAATTCAAAGGACTTGTTTTGCTGCCATTAAACGAATCTCTCTACACAGCTTTGTATAGAGAGACTCATTTAATGGCAGCAAAACAAGTCCTTTGTGTGAACTCATGAGATTTTGTCTGTAATCTTCTCCTTCCCAGTTCTTTTAAGTTTTATCAGATTGCATGCATAGAAAATTACACAACAGTTAAAAACAATCTCACTTAAGATAGTTGCAGTTTAGGCTGCATCAGCTATGACAATTTTACAATGCATAGCATCGTGCAGAACATCGGCTATTACAAAATGGGTCCTGGGGGCCATTTGCGGCTCTCTGAAGGCTTTTGGGAAGCTCAGTTGAGAATGGAGCAAATCTGATCTGCAAGCGGTAGTCGGTTGATGCAGATGGTACAAAAAATAGATTCCCATTTATTAAGTGTTTGCATTCATCTGATGTTTGAACCACAAACTTATTTCTTCTCAAAAACAAAATTTACTTCTCAAATAAAGAAAACAATTTTAAAAAATGGACAAACTGTGGGTCTTTCTTATGTTTTGTATCTACAATAATTTACAGATCTGTTTTCTACAAAGATCCTACTATTTTGTTAAGCTTAATAAAAATGAAATTGTTCAGTTTATGATTGAGCAGATAAATAAAAAAACAGACATGAAAAGTTTGTTTTAAAAGTATTATATATATAAAACAATAATATTCTTGCTTCCCCAAATGCTTTCGATGTAATGACTTTGGCCCTCATGGCAAAGTTGCCCCTCACCCCCACCTTCTTTAAATCAGACAAAATTGGTGTCAGACGTTTGTGCAGCAAAATTTTTTGTTTGTGCCGTTTTGGCTTTGAAGATATTAATGAAAGTGTAAAGGTCATAAGGTCAACAAGCCCCACCACTTTCATGAAATCAAACAAAACAGGTGTCAGTCAACTGGGCTACGTTTGTGCAGCAAAAACACAGCACCAACGTAGTCGAGTTGACTGACTAGTTGGGCTGGTTGACCTTTCACGACCTCTAGAAACATTTCTTTATATCTGTAAAATGACAGTGGCATTTTAAAGATATGCCACTGTCTGTGCAGCAAAAACGAACATTTTTGCTGCACAAACGTAACACAAAAGTTTGACACCAATGTTGTCTGATTTGAAGAAGGTGGGGGGACCAACTTCACTCGGGTCAAAAACCTTGGACACCACAGTTCTACAACCAGCCAGAGTGAAAGGTCCTCCACAAGGGGGCGCACTTTGCTCCTGTTCTACCTTGAAAACGCCTCGAGTCAGTTACCTTGCAGATACAAGGACACATCCCTCACATAAAGTCTGCTCTTTGTTTCATTGTCTTGGACTGATGGACTATTGTGGAGTCCCCAAGAGTTGGAGCGAGTTTCTGGAAATGAGACGGATAATGGCTTACAGAGAGTCTTTGAAGGACTCCATGAGAACAGGAAGTTAAAGCATTACCATAGTTGGAGCACTCAGCACTCAGAAAGGACTGTGTCCTTCCCACGCTGCAATGCTTTTCCTGTTTGGAATTCCAAAAGAATTGGTCAAAACTTTGAAATGTTTTCATGTGATAAGCATGATTCCCATCAAGGCACAAAGCACTTGAAAGCAATAAATTACTAATTTTTTTTTTTTAAATCGTCTTTTAGTGATGAAATGAGTGGAGCAGCCCAGAAAAGCAGTTTAGTGTAAATTTCAGGATGCACATACACACATTTTTGACATTTAGCTCCCTGCCAGTAGACCAGGAGATAAATAAACTGCAGGATAGATAGATAGATTCTTCATTCAAACTTTCGACTGATCAACAAGAAACAGGAAAAACGTAATTGACAAA
>NW_015114973.1:43641-95135 GCF_001443285.1 Poecilia latipinna
ACAAACTTTATCGCAGATCTGTTTTTGCAAAGAAAATCATCAAAACCTCCTGAAACAAAGAGAGAGAAACAGGGAAAAACTCAAACAACTCACTTTTGAACATGAAAGGAACAGCGGAGCGTTTCTGTTTGTATTTGTGCGAGATAGTTCCTGAATTTAACACATTTCTCCAGCAGATTTCATTGGGTTTGTTTATGGTTAAGATATGTGAGCCTGATTAATGAGGCATCCAAAACTGAGCGGAGCCGAGTTTTACGGTGCTGTGCAGAGCTGCAGAGACTGATTTCACGTCGGCTTCATCGTTCCTCGGGCTGCTCCATCCATCCATCAGTGTGTTTTGATGCGAGGCGACATGTTTGCTGTCTGAAGTAAATGACGGTCAGCTGCTACATGGTACCACCCACCCCCCACACAGCTGGCAGTCTAGAAGTTTTCTGACATTTTTTACTTACATTTCACCCCAAACATCACATCTATTGGGAAGTAATCCTCAACATTCGCTACAGTGTTTTTTGTAGTTAATCTGAATCAGTCAATTACTTATTAAAAACACTTTGAAGTATATTTTTTGTTTAGTCTCAACACTGTGAACATTAACATATGGGGCTCATGTGGGTTGAAAAATGGCTCCCAGATGGGTTACACAATGGCCCCCTGTCATTCAGCTGTTTTTTGTTCAGCCGTTTTCCCTCTTTGACATTAAAATCTCAACAAAGAATCAACATAATTTGATGCTGCAATGTCTGATTTGCCACCACAAGAAAATGTGTCTATTTGGAGATAGGACAAAGAAATAAAATATGACTGAAGACTGTTATTTTTTAAATCAAAAACACTGAAATTCTGGGATCTTGCAACATCATTTAAAACTGTACAATTCATGTTTAAAGTAAGAAACCATCAACAATACACAAAATATGTTTTGTGACAGAGAAGGGGGGTTATAATTTAAGAGGACTAGGACATTAAAAAAAACAACAACAATAGACTGAGTTTTTGTTTATTGGTGTGTGGAGGAAATTAATGGACTGAATGATGAGTTCAAAACAAAGTAGAAATATAAACTTGCTTAAAAAACTGTTTATAAAGGAGCTTATTGGGAAATATGTAGTATGAGATGTATAAGAGTGTTTCAAAGACCAAAAATGCTATTGATATTTGTATATTTAAAGATGATAATGTGAGATTTAAGTGTTATGTAATGTGGAAATAATTTAAGTTTATTTGGTGTCTGGAGATTTAAATGTTTATAAGTTGATGGGAGGAGCAGGAAATGAGATCTTGTATCTTCTACCTGCTCCTTTTCAAACGGATAACGTAACATTGCTTGTCATTGGACATGATAATTTATTTTTATTTTTTTCTTGCTTGCTTGCTTTTGTCTGAAATAAACAAGTGTGAAGGTCAACAAATGCACACCACACTTTTAAGATTTTTATTTGTTTAAAAAAAAAAGAAAAAAGAAAAAAAAAGAAAGGACGCGGCCCACGTTGTTCTTTTGTCAAAACAAAAATCCAATAAAATACATTGAAGTTTGTGGTTGTAATGTAAAAAAATGTAAAAAAAAAAAAAAAAAGTTGAAGAGGCAGGAAAACGTCTTCCAGGCACTATGAACATCATTTGAATACTTAGACTAGATAAAGGTAGCCAGTGGCAAACATGTTCACAACGTAACTTAAGACACACCTTGAAAGCATCTATTTGAATATAATTTGCAAAAAAAAGGGCCCATTGTTCAAGGCAAACCTCTGAGGTCACATCATCCCTGCTCTCCACTTTTACTCCTGCAATCAGACTAAAAGCCATTTCAGAGATTTTTGTAGATATTTTCTCACTACAGTCGAATAAAGGCTTTGACATAGTTGCTCTACTGGCTCTTCTTGTTTCCTCACTGCGACTCTGTTACAACAGCTCACGCAACGCTTTGTTGAGTGTTTACAGGGAGAAGGGAGAAGGACAAGAAGTACAATGGCAGAGACGAGCTGACAGCAGAGATTGGATTTGAACGAGGGAACCTTTTTTAGAGGTAATTTTGCTCTTAATCCTCTTTTTCTGATTTCTTATTCTTTCCCCATCTTGTTGCTATCGGTTTGTCTTCAGGTTGAATGCTTTCCCTCACCCACTCACTTCCTTCTCTTACTCTTGCCGTCCCTTTTTTCAGCACAGAGGGCCAGCGGGGGCTGGACATCTGTGTTTTTGATTGGCCTTCCCGATAAATCTGCCTGTTTCCTGCACATGTACTGTGTGGGGCAGAGAGAAAACAGAGGCTCTCTCTGAAGATGTGCGAATACAGACAGAGCTGTGAAGTTGCACCCAACTTTCACTTTGGGCTTTTAAAGTGAGGAAATCAAACCAAAACCCTCAGGCAGGGGGGGAAAGAGCAGGACTCACAGATGTGCAACAGCTGGTGATTTCTTGTTCTGACTGAAAGATGGACAAGGACGATAAGAAGCCGAAGACGTACGTGTCCACCTTCCGGATGGCCCTCAAGCCTCAGGGAGGGAAGCAGAGACAGAATGGACTGGACACCACAAGCAGGACAATAACAGGAAACAACAAGTTCAGATGTTCATCTGCAACAGGTAAAATCTCAGTAAACTGTAAAAAGAAGTTCAGTTTTCAAAGCTTTTTTCTAACAGCTTGTAGTGAGATCATTTTATAATCATCTGTGGACCAAAAGACATTCAAACTGAAACATCTATTTTGACATCCATCTCTTCAATGACAGAACAAGCCCAAAACAAGAATGGCTGAATACTTTTGATTCAATACAAAGAAAAGCTGCAAATTTTATGTTTTATAAAAAATATATATATATAGTAGCTTATTTTAAATTTAGGATGTAACTTATTCTTTTAAAATTTGGGGTGCATGGGAGAAGAGAAATGCCATTGTAGTAATGCCACTGTTTAGATGTTTTAAGGATTTTAGTGACATTTTCTAAATTAAAGAGAAATCTTTAAAGATCCAGAGACATACCCCCAAAAACTTGAGGCTGTAGCTGCTGAAAAAGTTGGTGGCTAGACATAAATGCATGCCACACATTTCAGATTTTTGTTAGTTGAAGATTTTAGTAAATGATGCACAATTTTCTTTCCACTTAGTGCTTATGCAGATGTGTTTGTTGGACCATGAAATGCACTCAAGTGTGTGATTATAATGTGATAAATGTGACAAAATTTAAAGCTTAAGTATCGCAGACCAAATGTTGTAAATCTGCTTCATTCCTGAGTTAACTTAAGAAAAAGTGAGTATAATTCAAATGATTAAATTTTAGTTCACAATCCATAAGGGTTCTCTTGCACATTTTTGTCCACATTGCATAACTTGTACATCTGTGAGATACTTGAACTCTGCTCTGCTTATTACGATAGAGCAAAATGACAGCCTGCATCTATTAAAACGCCAAGAGTTTGGGACTAAAAAGAGACGCCTGGAGTCCAGACCTATTACTCAAGAGTAAACATTTGGTCGTCTCTGTTTCTAAACATTTACAGAGTCTCCCCAAAAGAAGATTGGATGCAGCATGGTGATAAAACAGGTTCACAACCCTACAATTTGCAGGCCCAAATCTTTTGTGATACGCTTCCAAAAAAGTTTAAATAATTTAGTTAAAATTTTGTTTGTATTTGACAAATCACTAGCAGTTTTTTTTTAAAGAAATCAACTTAATCAGTGCCACATGTAGAAAGGAATTTGTGACTCTTCATTTCTCCAACCCACTAAACTTCCTGCCGGTACTTTAAGCTTAAAATAAAAGCAGGTATGTTGAGGATTTCCAGGAAGAGAAGAGAAGCATCAAGGTTTGTTTTCAGCTAAATTCCAACATGGTTTCAGTCCAACATGCGACATCCCCCCCACCCGCATTCTTCACTAAACATACACCAGCTTTAACAGAGTGAATTTCTTCCTTTATCCGCCGGTGACCACCCATTGCCCACCCTGTTCCACATTCCAACATCAGTCCATCTGTACATCTGTGGGGAAAAGCTCGTAAACACCTTGAAAAACTCCCACACTTTAAAGACCACCACTGTAATGTCAGATATAATTAATCCAATTGAATATTTACATTAGTTTCAGATTTCTAAATGACAACCTCTGCAGCATTCCAAACATTTTGATCGGTGGTTATGGAGGTGTAATCTCTTTAGGCATCTACTTTGCTAGATGTAGAGCTCTTAAAAAAAACAAACTGATACATTAGGACTTAGATGAGCTCGTTCCTGCTGGTTGGTCAGTGAAAAACAAAAAGTAAAACATGACTCAACATGCTGAAGTATCTACTTTTCTTCAAAGGTGTCAAACAAGGGACGACTCAGAGTTTGGAAGCACCCAAATTTAAGGAATCGATCAGAGATTGCTCGGTCTGCGTCGGAGGCGACGTTACATTTCAGGGTGTTATCACAGGAAGTCAACCGCTGAATGTTTCCTGGCTGCACAATGGTGAGTGATGCAATGTTTCAAAATGATACACATCCTCCACAATTATTGGCATTCCTGAAAAATGTGTAAAAACCTTTATTGCTCTAAACACTAAAAACCTTTGATAAATATAAAAATATAACCATTACTTTGAGTATAAGCTGTGTAGTCAACATATGTTGAGTAATAAGTGTTGCTAAACTCATTAGCACCTTTAAAATGTGCTTAACTAAAGCCTTTTTTGAAATGTATTCTTTAACAATTTTAAGTTGATCATTATCTTTAGGAACTATTGTACGAGTAATCCAGGACTTCCTGTTTTCTTGTGGCGCAAGTATAACTTGTTAGCATGTGGCTTCATAAACTCTTTCTGAAATGTTAAAGAAAGTACCTTGTGGCTTCTGAAAATGGTTCATCATTTGGTCCGTCAGAAGGCAAATAATCCGAAACATATGGCCAAATCTACACAGAATTGATCCAACAGACACAAAATCTGTCGTCCTCTATCTGAAAAAAAGATAGTAAGACATTCTGGAGAGAAGGTCAAAGATCGTCCTCTCTCTGTTTGTTTGAGAAAAACGCTGAAGAGCTTTTCTGTTGGTACTATAGCATGTTGAACAACAATTGGAATATTTCCCTGTTGGTAAATGTGATTAAAGTAAAGGATGGGATTTTTCTGCATTTCTCCAGTGTTTAAATTTAACTTATTAGACATATCCTTCTTTTTACTTAGGTGTTGGTGTAACTGCAGGTAGAACTTCCTTTAAAAATAACGTTGCCAGTCTGACCCTGACTCAGTGTTCAAGCGGACATGCTGGTGATTACACTTGTTTGGCCGAAAACAGTGCCGGAAAGGCAACCAGTAGCGCTCTGTTACATATTAAAGGACAAGGTAAAAACACACAAGGACCAGTAGAACCGGTATCAATCAGTACGAGCCTATTGAGGAGAATTATTTACACAAAATCCATGTCACTGTGTTTTGCAAAAGAGGCCGGAACAAAGGAAATCCCCACATCAAGCAGCCATGAGCCGCGCAACGATGTCTCATCGGAATCGGAGTCTTGTGAAAACACTGAAGGGGAACGGCAACACAAAGAAAGAGATCAAGGTAGATTATTAACTTGTTTTTTTTCGTCATTTAAAAAATAATTGCTTTAAGAGCATGAAACAATTTCATTTTATTTTGTTTTATCTTCTCATATGAAATAAATCCCAATAAGCAGGACTCACAAGTGGAGACAAAATTTACCCATCTGGTCAGGAAAGATCTAATTCTGGCTGATTGATTCAGTGCTTTTGTTTGCTTCTGCAACCAATCATGACTGCTGCTTCGTGATTGGTTGGTTTCTCTTCAAATTCACCTATCATGACACCTAACTGTAAGCCCACCTACTTCTTTATTCTCCACAGTTATCAGAGACTGCAGACTTCAAACAAAAGCTGCTCCGAGCAAAGGTAAGTGTGACATTTACAAGTAAGCAGCTGAGCTCAGTCAGAGTTTCCATTGTTTGATTCCAAATCCTGCTGAAATGTTGGGTGTTTTCTAACCTGATTTTACGTTGAATTCAGGTCCTCCAGTGAAGTTTGTAGACCCACCAGAAAAGGTGGAGGTTTGTGTGGGTCAGAAGGCTCGGCTTCGCTGTGTGTTCAAGAGCAGCTCTCTTCCCGTGGCCTGTTGCTGGATTTACAACAGAGCCAAAGTAAAACTGCTATAGACTCAGATAATTGTGGTGAACCCAAATCTGTGCTTTCCGACTCTAAAACCGACATTTCCCTACTCCAGGTGGTGTCAGGAGGCTCCAGGGTGACCGTGAAGAACGAGAAGACCCAGAGCAGTTTGGAGGTCTCTGAAGCCGCTCCAGAAGACACGGGCTCGTACACTGTGGTTGTCCGAAACAGACACGGCTCCGCTCAGCACACGGTGTCGCTCAGTGTCATAGGTGGGATTGGACATCTGATGTTCTACATGAATAAATACAAACATTTGATGAATATTTATACTGTAGAGATGCAGAGAATTCAACAAAAACATAAAATGGGCCTCTGTCCCCACTTTTGCTAGCCAAACAACCTGATCTGACTCCAGTGAAGGTGTGCTGTGATATCTGGTACCAAGACATTGGCAGGAAATCGTTCTGTAATTGGAGAGGTGTTGCCTTTACGGATAAGGATTGAGTTGGGATCTGGGATATTTGGTCAACTCTAAGCCATCTGCAGGAGGAGGTTCCAGACATCAAAAAATATGGTTTATTTGAAAAGATATCCACGATCTACAACCATATGTGTCAAAGTAACATCCATATCAATGGCAAGACCCACAGCATCAAACTGCATGTGATGGCTTGTTTGATCCCCATGGTACCATGTGCTGCCCAGGTTAGCAGCATTACTGGGAAAATCAAGTGATTTAAAAGAAAATATTTAATAAACCAGATCTCCTCCTTCTGTTGGCCAAGTTCTGGTGCTTGTTCATTGAGGGCACTTCCAGAGTGGTTAGCATACATACTCTGATTGGTCTCCAGCTACCAAGCCCCTTGAGCAACAAACGGCAATGCAGGGTTCCAACACTTTTCTACCAGAACCAGTGTCGGCTTCGTCTGCAGTTTGAGCTGGAGTAACTCATCTGTTGAATTGGACCACATAGGTGAACATTTGTGATACCACTTTCCCTCCTTCTGACCTTTTCTGATGGATACTAACAAATACATATTATGGGGGACAAAAAACCCCACAAAACATGCATGTTTGGAGGTACACTGAGCCTGACAACCTGCCATCCCAACATTGCTTTTGTCAGATTCACTCAATTTTTTTTCTACCCATTTATGCTCAACAGTTAAACTTTGAGATGTAAAAGTTCATTTGCTGCCACCCCAATGGTGTGATGTATATTTACTCAACAGGTTTAGAAAAATCCATTTTGCTTTTCAGACCGACCCACTCCCCCATCGTCCCAGCCTGTTGCTTCCAGGATCTCGACCCAATCCTTGGTTCTGTCCTGGACGGGCCCCTGTTACGACGGAGGCACAGCTGTGTTGGGTTACATCGTAGAGGCCCTTCAAGACGGCCCCAAGGAGCCTGGAAGCTGGACTAAAATAAGTAGGTGTAAGAACACCTCGAGCCACATTTGTTCAGGTTTGGAGCCTCTGGGACGGTACAAGTTCAGGGTTAGAGCCTGGAACGTCGCAGGTACCAGCGACCCGAGCCAGGAGACTCCGTACATCAAGATGGCAACCTCAAGTGAGTGATGCGCTGGTACTGTTGATAGAAGTGTCTGTTCAGATTGAAAACTGACTTTGTTTTTGCTTAAAGAGGAAAACAAAGATGAGCCTGGCTCCTATGTGACGGTGACTATTGACACCAAACACAAAGTCAAGGATCACTACAATGTGCACGAGAAGCTTGGGGTGTAAGTATGCGTTTTTCTTTCTCATTAACATTAATTCATGCATGAAGGCAATTCATAATGCTGCTTGATCTCGTTATGGAGATTTCATTGATCAAAGAATGAGAATCTCTTTCAATAATAAGAGAAAGATTCATCTTTGTCTTTAAATTTCTTTATTTGAAGACAAAACCGTTCGAAGACTTGTCTCACTGAACGCAGTCACATCACATCGTTGTACAGTCACTGCAAGGGAACGACCCACCCAAAGTCTGATCTTATCTCTACTGCCAGATGGACCACAGAGACAATCCTTATGAACCTCATGAACTATCCCTCACCTCTTTAAGAGGACGATTTTCATGGCAGGAAAGGGAGGCGATAAGGATTTCAGGAGAAACTCCTAATTCTTTGTCAGTTACTCGTGCGTTCAGGGTCAAACAGGGGTTCAAACTACATTCCACGCATAACAGTCCTTTAAGACAATTACCAGATCAAGCATTTTACCCAAGATGTCTTCGGGTCTCTTATACTGTCACAGCTGCGGAAAACATTATCTGGAAACTTCTTTAATGGAAAAACACATCTTGCAGAAATACAAAAACACAGCAGATATAATCAGTAAATAAATGGTTAAAAAGTATCAGTTCCATCCAAAATGAAATGAGGCTAAAAACAAAATTTTCCATTACAATCTCACTTTTCATTATTCAAGTGGGAAGTTCGGACAGGTGTACCGAGTGACCGACAAAGAGACTGGCAAAGAGTTTGCAGCCAAGTTCTACCGAGCCCGGACCGCCAAGGACAAGGCAGAAGCTCGCAAAGAGATTCAAATAATGAACAAGCTTCACCACCCAAAGATAGTCCAGTGTCAGGCTGCGTACGAAACTCGTCCGGAGTTGGTCATGGTCATGGAGTAGTAAGTAACCTTTATCTGGTGATTGCTTCACATCAGAACCACCGGGTCCTTGAGTTGTGTTTTGTCTTCCCAGCATCGCCGGCGGGGAACTCTTTGAACGCATCGTGGACGAAAACTTTGAGCACACAGAACTCACCAGCGCTCGCTACGTGCAGCAGATCCTGGAGGGCATGCAGTACGTGCACAAGCAGAACATCATCCACCTGGACCTCAAACCGGAGAACATCGTCTGCGTGAACACATCCGGCACGCAGATCAAGTTAATTGACTTTGGCTTGGCCAGGGAGCTAGGTAAATGTGAAGATGATCTAATAAGTACATTTTTAATATCTTTTCTTTTTTCAGATAAACGTCAACTTTATATGTTACACATAAAATATAGTGTTTTCTTTGTTTGTTTTTTTTAGATTTTAACATATGAAACACTGTCAAATATTTTAGTATCCTTTATATGTGCAACTTTGGAAGAGAACAGCCTTGACTGCATGCCAAAGATAACATCAGGGCGTCTCAAATGGCTAGACTTCTACAGCAGCAGTTATGTCGCAACAAGTCTTTTTTATAGATGACAGAGTGAAACTATTTCAGGAAAACGGAACTAAAGTACCTTGTTCTCTGTAGAGACAATTAAAGACTCTCTTGTTGGATCAAATCTTAAATTATTCTGCTGAAAAGGTCTAAAACGTAAAAAATTGATGGTTATGCCTGGGAGAAGAGACACTCCACCAGATGAACAAACTTTGATCTAAATCATCTACTGTATGATTAAGGTCATTGTCCTGCTGGATCTTTGGCAGCATCTTGTTTTTCTTCAAGAAATGACTCTTATTTAGCCCTATTAATTTTTTTTTTCTTCAACTCAGCTTCTCAGTCACTGCTAAAGAAAAGCATCCCTCAGCATTAAGCTGCGTTTTTTTTAATGTGCTTTATAAATAAACTTATATTCTGCCACATTTTGATCTCCTCTGACCACCACCACCTTCTTCCAAATATTTCTCATCATTTGTCATGTCAATAAATACTTCCTCCTGAGTTTAGGGAGGATGAAAGCTGTTGCAAAGCAGTGGACGTTAGAGGAGGTCCTAACATGAGAAATGACTCTTTGCAAATGATCGTTTTTGTTTTCTCTCCTCCTGTAGAGGACGGTAAACCTCTGATGGTGATGCACGGCACTCCAGAGTTCGTTGCTCCCGAAGTGATCAACTACGAGCCAGTCGGATTTGAAACCGACATGTGGAGCATCGGCGTCATCTGCTTCATCTTGTAAGCTGAACTTTAGCGGTGATCGTTTGAATTTGAACGCAGCACTGTGTCTTTTTCCAAAAGCTTGTGGCTCAGAGTGTCTGAGTAGGTGCAGATTTGGCACCATCTGCTGGTTCTCCAACAGGAGCAGAACCTGCTGAGAGAGGACATTATCTTGTGTTATCAGTTTTAAACTACTTACTTTCTTCCAAGTAGAAATGTTGGCCACAGGAAAATAATAGCTACCCTGCAAGGCGAGCTTGTCTGAGCCTGTTTTTTTCACCGTCTGTGATCCAGGCTCAGCGGAGAATCTCCCTTCCAGGGAGACAACGACGCTGAGACTTTAGCTCTGGTGACAGCAGCCAGCTTTGAGTTCGACCCGGAAAGTTTTGAAGACATTTCTGATGAGGCCAAGGACTTCATCAGCTCCCTGTTGAAGAAAGACCGAAGGTTGGTCTGCCTTATGTTTTCAAATGATCACATGTTCAGCTAATGCCGATTACAAAACGGCTAAAAGGAGTATTTTGCGCTTGATTGAAGAATGAAGGTAAAGCTCTGACGTTTGTTACTGCTCAATATCTGCCCATTTTTTGATAAAAGATCTAGGCTGTCATGCACAGAGGCCCTCGCACACTCCTGGATGGCTTCCTTCACCCCTCTGACCCGCAGACCCACCAAGTCTCTGAATAAAGAGAAGATGAAGCGCTTCCTCGCCAGACGCAAGTGGAAGGTAGACCCAGAGCAGGACAGACGATGCATTTTCTAAACATGTCTCCTCTGAGGAGTTTTTAGTTTAAGCCTGCAAACGCAAACTCAAAGCCTGGCTGCGAGCGGCGTTGGTCATGAGTCACCGTTCCTCCTTTCACCCTACAGAAAACTGGCCAAGCTGTTTTGGCCTTGAACCGGATGGCTAACCTCACCAGCAAGACGGATTCTCCTGGCAGCTTCTCAGAGGGTAACGGACACAAATGCCTTCTTTCGTCCCACATCTCCTCGCAAACGCCAAATGACTCACAGTTGGGGGCTGTCACTTCAAGTTTACGCTCCTCTGATCACCGCGGCCTTGTTTCCGTTTTGTCGTCCATTCAGAGCCAGTGTGGAGCCACGAGGCAGAGGAGGCCATCCAGTCGCTGGACAAGCAGCTGCAGACTGAGCCGCACTTCCAGCAGGCCCTGAAGGACGTCACCCTTCACCAGGGAGAGACCGCTGAGCTGACATGCCTGGTGGACGGTACTGACGGAGCACTGATGCTCTTTATAGATCCAAAATAGGTTCTCAAGGAGCAAAACGGCAGAGAATGAGATACTTGGTGTGAATTGTGTGTTGGACAGCATTCTTTTAAAGTGGGAATGAGAATGAAATAAGATTTAGGTCTCCAAACAACCAAACTATGGAAAAACTCGGGGTGGATTTGATGCTGTAAAAGTAAGAACACAAAAGCTGACTTCTACCATTCGAAAACTGCTCAAATCTAAAAAAAAAAAAAAAAAAAAAAGTCACAGGTCCAAAACAGATTTTAAAAAAAGTTAGGCAGCAAAAGATATAAAGTACTTAAAAGCTGTAGAATAACACCTTGGTTTGTGGTTTGATGCTAAATGTGGATGTCGAAGTTAGTATTCAGATAGAACTGGGCAATTTAATTTGGTTCAGTATTTTTTTTTTATTGTTTTTGAAGAGTTTCTCTAAATCTCAGTTTATTTCTCCAAATAATGTCTTTTTGAAACTGGCTCAGATTCTGACAGGAGACTAGCGTGAATGGGAAGTCAAAGCAGGACACAAGCAGATTTCAACCTTCCTAAAACAAAACCTCAAAAAGGCAATCTATAGCACATCTGAATTTTAACACAAAACCCTTTAGTTTTTTACCCTGAAGACTCCATTTGAACACAAAATTGTGTGTTGCAATACAGATTGTCTTCTGCATAAGTGGCTCAATTATGTATGAACTTTAAAAGTCGTCAGTGATGCATCTTATAGGTGCAAAACAGGTGAGCAACAATTGTGACTGGAACGCAGTTATATAATAACAAACACTTTTAATATAGATTACATTTGCCATCCTAACAGAGGCCTGAAGAGTTGGAACAAAAGATCTTGGGTTGTTTTCAATTTCAGTATGAAATCAATTAAGAAACTTATAGATATTTGCCTAGCTGCATAAAACCAAGAAACAAAAAGTTTCTGTTTAATCGTTTGTTGTTTTTTTCCCCCCCCCAAATCACAGGTTACCCACAACCTGAGGTGAAGTGGCTTCATGACGAGGAGCCGGTGAGCGACTCGAGCAGAGTGAGGCTGCAGCAGGACGATGACGGCCTCTGCTCTTTGGTGGTGGCTGATCTGGCGCTCTCTGACTCCGGGATTTACGTGTGCAGAGCCCAAAACAAGCTCGGGGAGGCGATGTGCTCCGCAAAGCTGAAAGTCAAACTGTGAGAGAATGTGCACTTGTGGATTTGCTTCGTTTAGGCCGCTACATGGACACTTGTTTTATTTTAGAGGACACAAATGGCTGAAGTCACAAATGTGTTGCATGACAGCGGTGCCATTCTGTTGAAAGGAAAGTTAGATTTTTGCTAGAGATTCACACTTTGTATTCCTCAGATATGGTTGAAAAGTCTTTTTTTTTTAAGGACAAGGTAAAATGACGTAAGACCTGATCAGAATTTTATCAATGGCAATACAGATGCATTTGTATATTAATATTGTTTACATAAGTTTTATAAAGGCACTGAAATAAAGACTCTTAAACAACACAACCTGGTTCATTAAATGTGTACAACACTTGGAGGGCTTAAAATTTAAAGTTCTGCTGCAAGTTTGTCCAAATGAATGAGGAAAATTTTACTTGATAGAAAATTTATTTTAGTGTTGTATGATGCAGTAAGATGACATACAATAAAAGCAAAATTGAGATTCAAGAACCAAGAATGCCCAAATTACAAGATTTCTATACTTTTTTCTTTGTAAACCTCAAGTTATTAGACATCGACTTGTTTAAATATAAGCAATTTTTCTGTCACTTCAGACCAAGCGCATGCGCTGACTAACAGATTGGATCTCGGAGAATCCGCTCCAGTTTCCCCCAAACATTTTTTTTTTAATTTCTCCTTTCTGGAAAACAATTACAAAGTTCAATGAGAGACTTTAAGTAATGCCTATTTGTGAAATAAGGATTTATTTACAAATTAGCATCCACATATTTCTGAACTATAAAATACCTTAGTAATATATAGTATTAACATTGGATACAGCCAAGAACACGAATGTTGAAATATGTAATGTTCACTGATCATTTAAAGACAACTTAAAAAAAAAAAAAATTTAATCTGACCTAAACCTCACTGGTTATTACTCATTTAAAATCTAAATTATCTTCGCTTCCAAGTTGACTTTCTCACATTCACCCTTAAATTAAGCATCTTGGACATGAAATGACACTTAAAAACCTCTGCAGAGGCTCAGGCACTGGGTTCTTGAATAAAGTGAGGGAGCCTGCTTGGTTAGCTAGAGATGCATGATGACTGTCCTCATGTTTTGTTTAAGGCAGTGTTTCCTCCGGTGGATTGGTCACTGGCGACACACACACACGCACGCACACACACACACGCACACTTCCTTCTGCGTTTTCTCTCCACAAGTCAAAGCTGATGTAATCCAGAGATATTGTCTATCGTCCCTCTGTCTTCTAGATTCTCTTCTGAAGGAGATTCCAAGCTTTAAGTACCTTTAAATTAAATAAAATTTTTTTAAAAAGTCCATTTAAATTACATGCAACTGCTTCATGAAATGACTGACGTGATGATGAGTGTCTGACCTGTTTCCGGGTGACCTCTGACTCCCACAGAGTGCTCAGCACTACGTTAGCATACTTGACTTGTTTGCTGCTTGGCCACTGACTCTGCAGCCTGCAGAGGGCATCTTCTTTGCTGACCCCGTCCCGTTCGGTTATTCTTGTCACAGCCTGGAAAGAATCGCCAAAAAAAAAAAAAAAGCGTCAGTTGTTTCATAGCAAAGATAAGTTTAGAAACTCTGGTGCACTCTAGTGGCATTTTGTAAAAGAAACACAAAAAAAGGTTACCACATATTAAAACTTAATGCATGAAATGTTCAAACCGAATGTTTAATGGCGTTTGGTCCTTGAAAAAGTATTTATGCCTTTTGAAATTTTTCCCATTTTGTCACTTGACAACCAGAGACAGACTTCAATGTATGCAAAGTTTCAACTTCTACAAATCTATAAATCTGAAGACAAACTTTTAGCTAACTCTTTGTTCATCTAGACTCCAAATGTTTGCCAATTCATCTTTTCAAATGGGCTCAAGCTCAGTCCATTTGGATGTAGAGCTTCTGGTCAGGAATCCTAAGTTTTGCCACAGATTCTCAGTTGTATGTGAAACTGTATTTCAGCTATTAAAGTCTGCATAAGTGCTGCTTCTATTTGTGTCACTGAGAAATGTAGGTAAGAAATCATCACCTCCTCCTCAGGAATGATGATGACCCAAACCTCGTGGACCAAGTCTATCCAGCCGGCCTCCAGAAGAACAGCTGCATCCACCACACAAACCCCCCTACCTGAAAACCAACAAAGAAGAAATTATTTTAGGGACAAGACCATACTGTGGCTGAAAGCGTGACGGTGCATGCAACATGCAATTAAAGTTTGTTGTTGGGATCAAACGTTCACATCAACTCTATACGTTAACTTTCGCAATTTTTGTTCCAGCTTCTCACATTTTTGTCATAAAAGTTTCTGTCAAACCGATTCTAGCAGAAGATCACAGCAAAAGCACGAACCTAAGAATGATTCGGCTTTTAATATAAGGATTCAAGAGAGCAAAAATACAAAAACCAGCTTCACTCAGACAGAAACACTGGAAAGAACTGTGAGCAGCTTAAATAATTAAATACATCACCTTCTTTCCTGGCTTGGTTTACTGCTTGCTTGACCAGAATTGCAATCTCAGGCCACACAATGTCTGTCAGACATTTTAACCGCGCCTGAAAAACAAACATCACCTTTAAATCAGTTGCAAAAGAACAGCTGCGCTTTGCAGAGACTTGCGATGCGACACATCCGGTGCTGAAATACCTGGTTCCCGAATACTTTTGATGCTAAAACTCGCCGGTTGATGGTTTTGTCCTCATTCAGAATTTCTGCAAGAAATGAGACAGAGAAAAGGATTAAAGAAACTCTGGAAGCGACATTTCTCCCAAGTTGACATTCTTTACTTTTAAAAACTCAAATAAGTAAGGAAGTAATAAAAAAGTATCCCAGTCAAATTTCACACTGAAATTAAGAACTTGTGGCAGAAGTGAGACAGATGAGAGCAACTCTGGAGGAGCTGCAGCGATCCACAGCTCAGGTGGAAGTGGACATAGTCATTGTTACAAAGTCATGCAGGACACGAATCAAACATGTAGAAGGTACTCTAATCAGGATGGACCACCTCTGAAATTTCTGGGCTAAATGCAAACAAACGTGAAACATGGTGGTGGCAGCATCATGCTGTGGGAATTATTTTCTTTGGCAGGGACAGAGAAGCTTGTCAGGAGCAGGATTAGGGGAACTAAATACTACGCTAGGACGATAAATCATTTTTTTCTGTCTTTAAAGATTTAATTTGAGAAAAATCTGGATTTTTTTTCCCCCACACCAATGCACTCGGAGGATGTTAAGCCACCCAAAGTCAACTAACTTATATGACAAGCGAATTTCATGGCTTCTAATTATTTAGAATTTAGGTCAACTCACAGAAGGGACGATTGAAATAAAATCCAGTTTGTGAAAACATTTTCTGCCATTTTGTAATTTCTTTCTAAGAAAAGAAAGTGAGAAAAATCAGAAATCAAATTTGGTATGAGAAAAAAAAAATCAGATTTCATTATAAGCCATATCACCTAGTCAGACTAAATAAAAAAAGAAAAAAAAAAAAAACAACACAGAAGCACAACAATACAAAACAATCAACCAAAGCCACTACAAAGTACTAATTTGTGTTGTTTGCAATGGGATTAAATATGAACAATGTACAAATGGTATGAATACTTTTGGAAATCCCTGTGTTTTTTTTTGTTCCAGTTCAGAATTATACACATAATATCTGATGGTTGTAGCTACAACGTGACAAAATGTGAAAACATTCAATGGGCGTTCTGCAACTACCGTATGTATCACGAAATACTTTTCAAGGAAATTAGCATCATCACTACATAATTCATGTTTAATAAGCACCTTTACTGATACCTGCCAGCTCTAACAAGCCCTGAAAGTAAAGCTAGTCTCTACCTGATCCGAAAACTTCGAGCACTTTCTGATAGCAGTGTGCACCGGGCTGGTACACCTCATGACCCAGCTTATCGCAGTCGATCCGAACCGCGCCCAGAACCTCCAGCTGTTTGGCCACGGAGCTCTTTCCACTGCCGCTGCTTCCCGTCAGACCGATCACATACGGGGTAGGAGGGAGGTGAGGCGAACCCTGACGCAAGGGAGGCAAAAAAAAAAATCCATGAGATGACAAGAACATTTCAATGAGGCTCCAGGCAGGAGAAGCAACAACAAAAACCAGTCAGGGCTCCTTGAGTCGAGTCAAACAGGCTCCCCGGCCTCACAGAGGAAACCGTCTGGATGACCAGCGGCGAACAGAGAGATTAGGTCACACTCATGCAAACCAGACTCCAGGTTTCTAACCTTTGTTCTGGAAGCTGTTGCGTTTCCTCAAACTTTATACTGGCCACAATAAAACCGAGCTTAAAAGATTAACTGTCCGACTTTTCAGCAATGGATTTAAAACTCAGCTGCTCTTTCCGATATGCCTGCTTTTATTCCTGTTTTGCAGAAAACACAGAAAAAACAGTTTTTTACTCTTGCAGACCAGAAAGAAATTTGCTCACTGGCTTTATTATGGCAAAAAAGTAACAAAAAAGAAAAGGAGCTTATTTAATCAATGAAATAAATCTTATGATATAAAATCTGTCATAGATTAGACAGGCGGTTTAGGTTTATCATTATATTTCACCGTAATGATGTTCAAGTTTATTGATACGTTTTGATGTTTTCACATCGTTAAATTACATTTATTGGTGTTAGAAGCAATAAACAAATAAATAAAGAAGCCAGTTCTTTTTGTTTCTTTTGTTTTTAGAATTTCTTAATCTGAGATGATAATTATAAACGAAAGTCATCTTTATATCTGATTATATATTATTTGTTTGACCAGGATTTGTGGAAAATAAGCTGAACTTACTTTAGGTGGGTTAAGGAGGGTGCCAAGTAGACGAGAGCGTAGACTGGAGGAGCTGATCTTCTCCTCCTCAATTTCGTTGCGGTGAGCATCCTTAAGCACCTGAATCTCATGAAGGACAAGAGGTGGAAGGTCCTAGTTAAAGTAAAAAAAGAAAAAAGAAAAAAAAGAAATATTACAACCTGCTTCCAAGTGATCTCCAATTTCAGGCTGTTTGTCAGACGAATGCAGGATCTATGATGAAATCTGTACAAGTGACCTGCGCTGATGTTACCGTGACAACGTGTCTGATTTCAGGTTCTGTTCAGCCTAAAATATTACAATAAACATCGTACAAAATACTTTCAAAAGTACATCAGGCAACCTTGAACTCAGTGAAACGGGGCAGCGTACGTTCTCAGCGCGTTTCCTGTTGACGGCCTCGCCGCCCTTTCTCGTCTCCTCGCTGACCACGATGCACTTCAGCAGGGGGTCCACGATGGACACGCCGAAGGGGTCTTCAAGTGGGAGGATCTCCACCTGCAGGGACGGTTTGGTGTCCTGCAGAAACTCCTGGAGTCTCTGCACTCGCACAGAGTACGGCTCAATCAGCTCCTTTAGGACTTTTTCTGAAACCGGAGAGAAGCAAAAGTCAGCCAGAAGTTCCCCACATGTAGCGCCTTGCAGAAGTATCCGTTCTCCTCGAAATTTCCCGTATTGTGTCGTGTTACGGTCGCAGATTTCAAGGTACTTTATTGGGATTTTATGCGATAGAAAAACACATGTAGAGACTGAAACCTTTTGACCTGATGGCTTCTTCTAAATATGATCTGCTGTTGTTGTTTTTATCAACTGATCAATACTTGGATCTCAGAAGTTGCTCAATAGAAAACTTTTAAACAGGTGAAGCTAAATCTATGCCATTTGAAGCATTCTGGGTAAAACATATCACAGACAAATGTTTTTTTTTAATCTTAAATGCAAAATGTACTTATTTTTTGCTCAATTACTGCTTTGAAGGTGTTTTTCTTTCAGTAAATTGCCTTTTTTGAGTCTGTATAATAAGTAACAGATTACCGAAATATTTGACTACCATTTCAAGGATCAAATGATCCTTGAAATGGATCATTTCAAGGATCCATTTCTTGAAATGGATCCTTGAAATCCATTTCAAGGATCCATTGAAATGGATTTCAATGGAAATCCAAATCAATGGATTTGATCCATTTCAAGGATCAGATGATCCTTGAAATGGTAGTCAAATAATAGATTGATAGAGTGTTTCAGCCCTAGTCATAAAACCAACTTTAATATCGGATCAGATTTTCATAATGGTGCATCCCTAATAAAAACCGTCATAAACCAAGTATAATTTATCTTCTGTTAATTAATTTATCTTCCTCTGAGTTGTTCTATCACATAAATTCCCCCAAAATACAATAACGTGGTCGTAGCATTCATGAATACTTTTTTCAAGGCGCTGCATCATTTTACCATCAGAGCTTTTCATGAATAAATGTTGTTAAAGTCTTAAAAGGACCACTCACTTTTAAGCATTGCTTGGTCGCACACACCAATGACAAACCTCCTGTTGGCCAGGAGACACGAGATGCTGAGCAGCGTCTTGTGGGCTCCATGCAGGCGGTCGAACGTTCCTCCTACCACTACATCGCTGTAGGTTTCCATGGGTCCAGCCTTTTGTTCTTGGTCACATTTTGGCTCGTCCCCTTTCTCCTGCAGCTCTACCAGCTGCGGATGAAGCAGCACTGATGAGATACCGGGTCCACAGACATAGCAGTGGCCGGTGTACTTCTCCAGACACTGCTGGACCTGATTGGACTGATGCGGGTCCTGCAGCGCAAAGTCCGTCAGCACCACGTCTGGCGAGTGAAACAGAGGCTGCGGTGTGGGGAAGGGGCAGTTCGTAGCTGCGTTCCCGCCGCCGGCAGCCGGCTGAGCGCGGATGTTAGTGAGCAAAACCCGAACATCCAGGTGGCCGCATACGTCCGCCGCGTTGTTGTAGAGCCGAGTGATGAGCGTGGACAGGTCGACTACGGGTGAAATGAAAACGGGTCGAGGTTGGGTCCCACTGGTCAGGTTGAGGCCGGGATGGAGGTGGACGTACAGCGTGCGGTCGACGAGCTGAGCGGCCGAGCTGAGAACCGGAGCGATGCGCAACGGGAGAGTCTGGAGAGGAGATGTCAGCACAAGGATGCCTGTGCTGAACATGGACATGGTTGAGTCTGATGATCACAGGGATTCCCAGGAGTCTCAGAGGAGAGTCACAGTGGGCGGCTCACTGAGGAAGACAAAAGCGGGGTAAATTATAGGTAAAGAGCTTTAGTTCAGTGGTGTACAAACTTTTTACCCTGGGGGCCACAAAGGGCAAATTCAAACTCCTGGTGGGCCACAAAATTCATTAATATGTAAACATTTGTTTGTGATTGTTTTTTTGTTTTTTTGTTTCTACTCAACAACATTTTTCTTTTTCAAAATCTGTCTAACTTTACAGATTCAAAACATGAAGAGGGCTTCCAACAGTTGCCTCTTACAAGGAAAACAATTTCCACTTTTTTGGGGGTCATTAATTATTTTCTACTTTGTTGGCCAAAATGTTTACCATTCTTGACTTGTGGTCAGGGGCCAAATGAAATCCTTTCAAGAGCCACAAATGACCCCCGGGCCACACTTTGAGACACCATAGCTTTAGTTTGTATTATTTAAATAAGGCAAAAGCTAATATTGTTAAAGGACAATACAGCTGAAATCAAAAGTTTATCTACACTGAATGAAAAGACACAAGTAACTTTTTCAAACTCACAAAAATGATTTCTATTTGCTAAATTCCACATTAATTACACTACAAAAATACAAAATCTTACAGAGTAATTTTTGTCTAGTTTCTAGTGCAAATATCTTAGTACACAGAAAATAAGATAAAACTATGTTACAAATAAGTTTTCTGCAAGATATTGGAATTTGTTTTAAGTTAATAATTTCTAAAAATTGCAGAAAAACATTAGAAGATTAATTCAAGACATTTTTCCCCAGGATATGCATGAATTAATCTGCCAGTAGAACTAGTGCTTTTTCTATAATTTTAAGGAATTATTGACTTAAAACAAGCTCCTATATGTTGTTTAAAAGTTACTTATGAGTTAGTTTTGTCTTATTTGAAGTGCTCTAAGATATTTGCACGAGAAACTAGACCACAATTACTTGGTAATATTTTGTGTTTCTGCAGTGTAGAGGAAGAGTATGTCAGAGATTTATTTATTAATGTCTTTAAAATCGGAAGTTTACATACAAAACAATTACCAATTATTTAAACAGTGAATTAAAGCCCAAAAATATATCAGGAAGAGAATTGTGGAGCTGTTCAAGTCTGAATGGCTGCAGCACATTCGTAATGATAAACTCCAATAATGTCAGAGGTAAAGAAGGTTCAGTTCCTCCAGGTAAGGAGTGTCTCACTTTGGGACAAATTGCAACCACTGATTGCTCAGTAGTTGCTGACAAACCAGCTGGATTGACTGACGGGTGGTGTCATGTCATGTAACATGAAAAGCCAGATTACAGTTTGCAAATGCACACAGGGACAAACACCTTGATTTCTGGAGACAGAAACTAAAGGAGGATTTTTTTTTTCACCCCTGCAACTGGTTATATTTAAACACAGTGGTAGATAACATTTTAACTCAGAGTTACAATGTCCAAACACCAAGCTTAGATGCACTTTAGGAGTGAACAGAGTGGTGCACTTTGCACTCTTAATTTGTCATTCTGGCAACAGATCAAAACCCCAAATTCGTTCAGTAATTGCTGATTAACATCAATACTTCCAATCGATACAAAAAGCTGTGCGACAATAAATGCAGTCACCTTTTTCAGTGTGGATTTAATATAATCTGTTGGTAAAGAGGTCTCATTTTTAAACAAAATAAATCATAAAATAGTCCCTTAAATTAGTCCTACTCACAACTAGCTAGCCACATTTAGAGCAACAATCATACTTCATAAACAACTGCACAAAGAAAACTGAACGTAAAGCAATAGGAGCGAGTTAAATGTGTTTTATATCTATCATCCATAATTTAATTTGCATTTTTGCCCCATACACATGTTAAGCCCCAGAAACACAGCTTTAACTGTCGTTTGTAACTGACAGCTAACTGCATACATATGCAACTGAGCAGCTACTTACCCGATGAAGAAAGCTAACGAGACATGAAGAACGGACTAATCGTCATATGCACAGCTGTACACATATTTACTGTGCTGACTGTTCATCGGACAACCTTCATTTACACACACTTTAAGCCAGTTCACACTCCTCTTCTGTTTCTTACAGCTAGGAGGCAGCTTCTGGTTGAAGTTACGGGGTCCGCATCATTTCCACGCAGCCGGAACACCGAGTAGGTGGAGTCTGCGAATTATTCCCCATAGAATATTTGTTTTGTCGAACATTAATGTCGGCATTCAAGATAGATATTTCTTATAGGTTGCCACTATTCGGTGAACATATCTCCCCGTATTGGGTTCTGTAAATAAACTCCTCACAAGCCGCTTCTGATCGAGTCTATCCGGCTTCCTCACCGGAGATGACAAAAGGAGCAGGTCCCTCACTTGATTTGTTAATAGTCACGTGACGTTTCACGAACAGGGGTCGCATTCTGTGGCAGTCAGCCGGGTGATGGGGCGGGTATACGATGACGACGCCGACTGGGAGGAATTTAACTCTGAAATTTAGATAAAATTCGTTTTTTTGGCGGCAGGAAGTGGTTATTACAAAACAACTCACTTACAGCGTTAAAATCTAAACGCTGTCCCTTTACTTCCTGCCAGTATTCTCTATTGACTTATTTATACTTAATACTGTGTTTGCTCAAAGACTGTAAACTTACTGACAAATACACAAATTACATCTATTTAAGTTTTTCTTTTTGTTCCTACAAGTCTACAAACCTCCTTAGGTGTAGTTGAGGTGGAGTTCAGATGTTTCTTTCAAGGCTGGGTGCGCTTGGCGTACTGATTGACTCGCCGGATTAAAAATGATGCGCACCCACAGAATATTTCAGGAAACTACTGAAACGCCCCCGGGAATTGTGGGATATGTAGTAAATTTCAAGTTTCTTCCAACAAACTGTTAATTTATTGGTTTTAAATTACTATATATGCAACATTAACCATTAAGATATTTGTATTATGTGCTATTTTTCGCGTCACCAAATTTTATAGTTGTTTTTTTTGTTGCTGCTGCTATTAGAGAGTAGATGTTAAATAGGTTGTCAGTTTATATGTAATCCTGATTTTATCTTCACACATAAAATTGAAATTTTGCTTGCTCTACAGTTAGTTTACACTGAACGTTTTTATTTTTATTTTTAAATTTTTGAAGAACCAAAGGGCGACAGAATGTATCATGCTGGAACTAATGTAATACAAATTTATTCATTAAAAACGTTAAGAAAATTGTTCATGCGTTAATATTTCCTCCAGGGCAAGTTTAGAAAAGTTTGGGACGAGTTTCACAGCCGTCATGATTGAAATTCCTGGGTAATTTATTTTCTTTAGCCCGAGGCTCTTGGGAAAGCATTAAGCAGGGGAATTTACGGCATTTACAAACACAAACTGCCAAATAAAACTGACCATTAGGGGAGTTTTTTTTTCTTTTAATTGGAAATTTAATAATTTAATGCAATTCTTTTTTTCCCCTTTACAAATATAAAACGTAACACACTGTTATCTTGCAGAAGCAGCTTCATTTGGGTTGCCTGGGGGTTAGAGAGGCAAAGATACTGCATATGGCAATGAAAAAACACACAGTGTAAGAGAGAAAAGAATTGAAGATTCAAGTAAAAACAAACTCCTGGCAATTTTTGGAAATTAAGACACATGTTGGCTTTTTCACCCTGGTGAGAGGAATGCAGATCCTCATAAAAGATGGTTTGATCAATGAAATCAAACCATCTGTAAACTCAGTTTTTGGGATAAACGACACTTTATTTAAAAATATTTTTGTAACACTATATATAAACCCTGACATATATTTAAATAAAAAAAATTACACTATTTCTAAGTGAAATCAAAATTAATAATAGCGTTAACAATAAATTATTACATTCCATATGTGCTAAACATCCGAGCTGTTTCTAATATGATCTGAAGATCTGTGTTTTTCTGATCCTTAAACTATGGTGCCATCTTGTGGACGAGTCTGGTAACAGCAGCTGTATCTGCCTTACGGTCCGGATTCCTCTACAGCCTTTTATGTCTGTGTGTGGATCTGAAAGAGACTTCCTAGTTATAAACCACTTGTACAGGTTAAAAAAAGAGTTCAAATCACGCCCACCTACGGCATCCACTGCTGTACCAGCTACAAAATGGTGCGCACCCAAATGACTCATGACAAAACTTTGCCTGGTAAACAATGGCAACAAAGTTTCAGTTGTAAACCTTATCCTTAAAAACACTGTGACTTTCTAAAACAGATTTTACAAGTCACCCAAGTGTAATTTTTCTTCCGCGTTTTCCCGGAATACGCCCACCTATCATAGCCACGCCCACTAGAGCACCTGAGCAGAAAGAAAAAGACGTCTTATCGGAATCAGACTTCCTGATGTTGGATGTTTTACATTTTTCTACCATCATGATTATCAGGAAACCCATTTTCATAGCTTTTATCCTCCACTTATGTATTTCTGAGATAGAAAACAAGGGTGAGTGATATTTCAATTGTTTGTTTTTTGGGTTCGTTTTGAAAAAGAAAAGTCGCTTTAATTCTGTATTTCTCTTAGACCGATCGGGTCATAGAAGTATTTTTAATTGACCTCAGATTTATTGACAGGCCAGCTTCTGGAAGTATGTTCTACTTTAATCGTGTTGTTTTATTTAACAGAACAAAAGGATATTGATTGAAATGTTACCTAATTCAATTGTTCTGGGTGTGTGCTCGGATTGCTTGTAGATTCCTTTTTCAGCATTTGCTATTCAAAGTGTTCCTTCGCAGCAGTATTTTTGCATTGTTTCCTTTCCACCTCCAGAAGATTTCAGTGGGTTTACATCAAAACTGCCCAAATACTCCATTGTAAAGCCACAAGTGATCAACAACAGGTGGACAAGGAGTCTCAATCGGACCTCACAGACGGAAGAGGTAGTAGGTTCCTGGCGTTATAAATGTTCTTTAACTTCCTTTTATCTGAGTTAGTATAATTACGTGATTATTTTTGTTTGTTTGTGTTGTGTTCATATAGGCATATGGAGATAAAGTATCTTACACGCTGATGATCAACAACAAAGAGCATATTCTCCATCTGGAAAAGAACAGGTAGGAACTCATCATCACTGACATTGAAGGCGATAGAGGTTCATCTTAATAAAATCAAAACTTTTAAGTTATTGCAGTGATCCAGTTAAGAGTAATGCTACAATCCTACTTACAGTAGAGAAAGTGATTTGTTTTAAGTGTGTATGTCGAAGTATGATTATGGCTTGTACATAATCTAAACTCAATTATTTGCATCCTGGCAGTTCTTCCTTCCACTGAACTTTCCAAAAGTCTGAGCATTCTCAGAGTTCTTTAACTGTTTATTGTTCTAAGCAACTGAAATTTGTGTGTTTGATTAGCTGTGAGCCAGATTTTCAAAACAAATAAGCAAAAAAACCCAAAACAAAAACATGGAACACTTTTTAAGTTTAACTGCAGAACTAAGTTACATTTTGGATGATATCACAATTTTTTAAGATCCACTGGTAATTTTTAATCTTCAAAATGAAACATTTATTTTTTTTTCTCTTCTACTCAGAGGATTTTTACACCCAAATTTTGTCCAGTATTCTCGTGAGGCCAGCGGTAACTACAATACCTCATATCCAAGACAACATGTGAGTTTCCTGATTGGCCGTTCGTCCTTAAAAGAACTGCTTTAAGAAAAAAAAAAAGTGTTAAATTACATTATTCTAAATTTTCAGGTGAACTGCTACTACCATGGGTCGGTGGAGGGATACGAAGGTTCAGTGGTTGCGCTCAGCACGTGCTCCGGCCTCAGGTTTCTACCTTTGCTTGGATTATTGGCATGCAGAACATTTTACATTCCAGTTGGAGTTTATTTATTTCAGGAACTTAATTAATTAATTACAAAAGCACATCTTCAATCCTTTATTTTTGTTTTCTGCTTACAGTTATTGAAAACGTGATCTTTGTGATTTGTATATTTCATCAGACCAACAAAAGAAAAAAGAAATTCCAGAAACGTGAACTTAATGAGTTGTACATTTCTTGCCTGCTTAAAGGTTGTTATTTTAAAAAGCTTTTTTATTCTCACATCTTGTGACCAGCCTCCCTTTTTCTGTTGATAAGAAGCTCCAAAAATAAAACAAAATAAAATGAGACTGGCGACTCTGGAAAGATCATCAAACTTTCAAAAGTATTTGTTTTTTTATTTCTATTTTGTAAAATGCTATTTTGAAAATCATTTATGCCCCTCCTAAACATTTGTTACAGCAGTCAGATCCAATCACTGATCACAGAGCTGCTTTTTGCAGTTTTCCACTGGTATTTTGACGATGTATTTTTGTTGATGAGCTCCACATTTCTGAGGAGAAATCACCCTAAGCTTTAGCTCCCTCCAAACATTCTCTGTCACATTCAGGTTGGGACTCTAAAATTATAATAACCAAGACGTTATTATGACTCTAAGCCTGAAGTTTGAGAAAAATGTGTTCTAACTGCAACCCAACTCTCTGTTTTTGCAATATCATGCAGCCATTCCCTGGAGTTCATTGCTACCGATCCATTTTTATTTGATTGCTGAGCCGCTGAACTTCCATGGTACCGCTCTATATCATTCCTTTAGCCTGCTGTGCTCTACGTCTCCACAGGGGTGTGATCCTCCTTGAAAACGAGACGTTTGGACTGGAGCCCGTTCCGGCGTCCACCACCAACGAGCACGCTCTCTACCTCCTGAAGGACTCTCATTCTGAGCCAGTCACCTGCGGGGTCGTTGGTGAAGCAACATCGACACCCAACTATGAACCCTTTGAGCCTGCCCAGTCCATGACTTCTCTCCTAAGGGTCCGTTCTACATCTAAATGTTTAGAGTGTAAAATGGAGACTTTTCTGTCTAAATCCTTTTCCTTTGACTCATTTTTGTCTCAACAGAGAAAACGCGCTTTACCTCAAACCAGTTACATAGAGTTGGTGCTGGTCGTCGATAACCTCAGGGTGAGTGTTTGTGATTTACTTTTCGTTTTATCAGTAAAATACATCCTGATTTAACCAATGAACTGGTCTGTCGTGATGAAGACACGGCTGACTTAAATGGCTCTCCTTTAGCGATAGGGTGAGAAGCTCAGTCTTTCAGGAGGGACTCGGTGTAGAGCCGCTGCTCCTCCATGTCAAGAGGAGCCAGTTGAGGTGGCTCAAGTATCTGGTTAGGATGCTTCCTGGACACCTTGGTGTTCCAGACACGTCCCTTAGTAAGTGGACTCAACCCATGTGTGCTGAAGCAGAGAGACATCGAAAAGTTTTAGGATACCGACCCTTGAGGATTGGAGCTGGAGACCACTGGCTTAGAGAATAATTGTTGAAAAAAAAATGTTTGAGTATTGAGACTGAGACTTTTTTTATTTTTATTTTTTTTTTACTTGGATGCACCAGATTAAGGGATCCAATAATCTCGATGTCCTATTCTTCTGAAGGTTTATGGGTTATAGTCAAGCTACTACCAGAGCTGCACCCAGATCCTGCTTGTCTTCTTCTCAATTTAGCTACCAAATCAGCAACGTCACTGCAGAACTTGTTGGATCTGAGTTCAGGAGCAACAGGTTGTGAGGGATGAGAAATCCTATGAACAATGAGGACTAAAGTCCGGGGATTATTGTGGCTTTTATTGATTATGTCAGAAAGTCAACATAACTTATTTGCTCAAAGGTGATCTTTCACTTTCAGAGTTCAGAGGGAACTTTGGTCTCTCTAGATAGGCCCTGATAAGAATTAGTCATAACTACAACAACCACTACAGAGACATTCCTTTAAATCAGCGGTCTGAAACTCTAGTTCATAATTGTTGGTGTCCTGCAACTGGTAGCATCTGTTCAATATTCTATAGTTTCTAACCTATTAATGTAGATACATTACATGTTAATAAATGTGTCCCCACTAACAAAATACATTGTAATTTTTAACAAGACGTTATTTGAATAATTTTCAAGTGATACACCATAACCTTAAGCTTAATAAATGCATTTAAATGAAAAATTATGTGCTTTCTTTGGCCACTACTATATAATGTATAAAGTTTGTCAGTAAAGAAGGTTGTTTACTTTTTAAACTTCGAAAATCTCTTACAAAAATCTTTCTCGCCGTTTGCTAAACGCTTACCTTCATCTGTCATCTTTTCACCTTCTCCATCAGAAAGTTTGATCTTAGTGTAACATTTCACTAAGAAATAATACTTTGGCAGTCATCAATCTTCTTGTAACATATTGAACTTTTAAACATTGCAATTATGTGACTCAGAGCTATGCTACAAGGCTGAATCAAGTGATTATGCACGTTTATTTTATTGTTGAGAATGTGGTTTGTTTTTGTAAACATTTGACCTTTTTTAACAGTATAATTACAAGCAACAAAATGAAACGGCAGTCAGAGAGGAGATGGTGCAAATGGCAAACCTCTTGGACGGGGTGAGAGTTTCTGCTGTGTTTGTAGATATCTTTGTTATTCTTCAATTGCTTTTGCACAGGCTCTAGTATCTTTACAATCTTCAAACTAAGAATTGCCTCAATTGTACCGATAATCGCTGATGCTAACATAAATCGGCCTCTCTTTTTTTCTTTTTTTCTTTTAGTACTACAAACCGCTCAATATCCGAGTTGTGCTTGTGGGCCTGGAGATTTTTAAGCAAAGTAATCCTTTCAGTGTGGACGGCTCTGCTGGACAGGTGCTGGGAGAGTTTGTTAAATGGAGGAAGAGCACGCTGTTGCCAAAGATCAGGCACGACATCGGTCAGCTCATTGTGTAAGTAGCATTCGTCTGTTTTTATTTAGCAGAACAAACCATTAACTTAGGTTTCTGTCTGTGCTTGAGGTTGTTAGAGAAGACTTTAACCTTGTTTATTTCTCCATGTGACTGCCAGCGGTCGGTCGGGGTCATACGGCGGTGGCGTTTTGGGCATGGCCTATGTTGGCACCGTCTGCTCCGTTGCGAGCTCTGGAGGAATTAACGTGGTAGGTTCTGTTTTAACCTCGAACGCCTGCTGACACAACGGTGCTTTGACACAATAAGCTTTTACAGGAAATCTGACACGGTATGCTTTATTAATGGGGGACTGCTGACTGTCTCAAGCTCTAAGTGACACACCGGCGAAACAGGTCTGACTGGAATGCCTCTAACCTCCATGGCAAACCTTCTTTCTTTAGGTTGCCACATTCTTTAGATGCTTTTGGCACTCTGATTTACAAATGGCTGCGTGTGTATTTATAGCTGCTGTAGAAAGTAGAAAGTAACATCTATAAACTCTTTGTTTGATGTAAAGAGTTGGAGTCAAAATGCAAAAACTACCTTTAAAAACTAAGTACACCCACTGACTCAGTGGCTGGTGGTTTATCTGCAGAACAACACAAATTTATTTTGATAACACCTTATCAGTTTAACATGCCATTATGAAGGAATATTTTTCCAGTCTTGACTTGCATGCTTTTAGGTTTTTAGAACTGTTTGCATCTATTTTGCACAACTTGCTTGAGGTTTTGTTGCAACCTCTTCAGTCAAGTTCGGATTAGTGAGTGCAGTGCCTCGGCTTTTTATTTATTTAGCGATTTTGCTTTAGGTTGCTGCTTTTGTTTGCTTTCCGCTTCACAGCTTTATTTTGGTAAGATTTCATCTGATTGATGAGTGTCTTCACTTTTCAGAGTGGAGTGCTTTGGTTTACTAAGGATCTTGTGACTGCTTAAAATAATTTTAGTTGCGACTCCAAAACTAGCCCATATCATTAACCTTCCACCACCATGCTAGACCATTAATATGCTGTGTTTATGCCTATTTATTGCTCTGGGTATTATGCCACTTAAACAAAGCTTTGATTTCATGTTTTAGAGAAAATTTCTTAAGTTTAATACATTTTATTATATACAAAGTTAGAAACTTAGTTGAGTTGCCATTTTTGCATTATAATAAACCTCTTTTTTTTTTTTGCTTTAACACAGATAAAAAATAAAATCCAGTACTTATTTGGAGCAAATTTGTTAGGCAGGCTTCAAACTTGCTGGCATCCATAAACCTTTCTTATCTGATGCATGATTACATAGTCATTTTTAAGCTTTTAACCTTTGGACCTGTTTCCTTGGACAGAGCAGAGACCTAGTTAATGCTCTTCAAAATCATAAAGACAAGAAGTTATGTATTGCAGATGCATGCTGACCTACATAAACCAGAAAATAGCTGCAAGAAAATATCTACTTGCCTGATCAACTGAAAGTGACAAACTGAGCTGCATGAGGACAGAAATGTATATTGTTACGAAGTGCAGTGAAGGTGATGGGAAGGGAGGTCAAAAAACTGTCAAAACATTGCTGACTGTGTAGCAAAAAGTAGGTCCTCTGGTCACTCAATGTCCATTACATTTATTTATTTCAAGGCTTTTTCACATCTTTACAAAAAGAGACCACAGTCATGGAAGGAACCGTACTTGATGTTTTCTATTTGTGCTGTTTTAACTTGCAAAACAGTGCTATGCACCTTTAACTTCAACTCCTGTTTCACTATTATTAAGATATGCTGTTTATAACCTGTTTTCAATGTGATCATTTTCATTGTACTTAAGAGTTTCGCACTTAACATGGATGCTGTTGGATGTCCTCTACCTGTGAATTATTTTTTCCTACTATTATTAGTCAGACATGGCGTTATAGGCATGCCTAGAATCGTAAACATTACCAAAACCTGGCAACTGCCAAAACAATGGCTTTTATTCAACTGGCTAAAAAAAATACCTTTGCTTAGTAAAATCCAGTTGTTCTCAGTTCCTATGGAAGCAGTAAAATTAACTGTTCTACACCAAGTACAGTTTTAGCTTAGCTTTCCTTAACAAATGAACTTGTATATTATTTTAAATCATATTTACTCAATTTTAAGGACTATGCAAGATCTAGATGTGTTTTTATCATGAAATGCAAAATCTTAAAAGCATAAACCTTTGCCAGCTCTCTTGCCATGGTTGTATGTTTAAAAACAGATCTTTTCTTTTTTTTAGCTAAATACCACGCTTTGTTTTCACAGTACAGCAATGACAACTTGAATTTTGTTTCCACTGTGGTGGCCCATGAGATGGGCCATAACCTGGGCATGAATCACGACTCCAGTGGCTGCGCCTGTAACGGAAAGAGCTGCATCATGTCAGCGGGAGCCGGGTAAAACATTATCCACCTATTGTATTCTATATCCATATTTCTTTCGTAGTTTTTCATTAAAACAACATAGAAGCTTTTTGACATTACTTTTGTTTCACTCTAGCCCGCTTTGTTTGTTTAATGCTGTTACTTTGTAGCGGTGCCGTCCAGTTCAGTAAATGCAGCGAGCAGGACTTTGAGTCTTTGATTGTCCGCGGGGGAGGCGTGTGTCTTAGAAATCAACCTTCGGCATCAGACGTGATTGGCACCGCTGAATGTGGCAACGGACGCCTGGACAAAGGAGAGGAATGCGACTGTGGCACAAAAGAGGTAAAGAAGTTAGAAAATTGGGTAACGCTACATTTGACGGGTTGTGAATAAGACTGACATGACCAATAATGATCATATGTAATAAATATGTCATAATAGTAGTCATAATAATGTCGTTAAGTGTTATTACACTGTCAAAAACGTTAAAACAGTAATTATTTCTCCCTACCTGAAATAAAGCGGAACAAGTAGGACGAACAATAAAGATTTAATTAAGCTTTAAAAATAGTCATTAACAATTCCTCTTTCATCAAGTTGAACAAGTATCACCATTTATGACGATGTCATTAAGAGTTATTACAGTGTCATTAACATTATCTCTTACCTACATAATTTTTAAAGTGTAATCGGTAATACTTTTATAACAAATTTATGACAAATCATGATTTCTTGGTTAATGTCAAGTTGTCATAATGAAGACATTTTGAATATTGTCAACTTTGTATTAAAAGTGTCATGATTTACCGAATGACTCTTTATGACACCAGTCATAAATATTCATAAAGACTCCTTCATGTTCATGACAGGTGTTATGTCATGTTTATAACAGTGTCATGTCAGTCTTATTCACACCCTGTCAAATAAAGTGTTACCAAAAATTGTTCTTTGTTTTTGTTGGATTTCTGGACTTTGCAAACTGGCGCACAGAAGCTTTAGTGCCTACTGTGTGAATCTGACACAGAAACTGTGTCGATGTCGCCTTTTTGTGGACAATAATTCGCACATCAAAGTACATCACTGAATGAAATTTAACTGAAGTAAGTAGTAGTTTATAGGTCAGAGTTAGGCCTCCTCCTGACCTATAAAACACTAGTTAGGAGTTAAAAATCAACCAGAACATGGACAGTATTTCCAGGTTCTTGAAGATATGTTCAGGGTTGTATCACAAACAAAGTTCCCATACTGTCTAAGCATGCTCAAAACCTCTACAGGGATCTGATTAGGTATCTTGTTGGCAGCATGTTTTTTCCAAGCATGGCATAGAGGAGTTTGATAACAGCAGTAGATTGTGTAGTTGGGCTCCTGCCAGTGCTTGAACAATTAGTGTGCTGGCAGCACTTTCAAGTAATAATTCACTGTGACAGCCAGAGGCAAGTCACACCTTGCCTCTGCACTGGCTTCAACCAGAAAAGATCTTCTCAAGCAACAGCAATGAAAGACCTCAACCTTCAATAGGAGTGCCGTACTTGGATGCCTTGCACAGAAATCCCTGTGCCCTGGCCGTGGTGTGTAAAAGGGCTTCCGCCTGAGGAGAACTGTGCACACCTCCAAATTGCACATAGGCTGGTTACTGGGATACTAAAGGATGGTATTTGTTTTCCAGGCTGACATTTTGCCTGAAGAGTTACAAGATAAAATCCCTTTTTGTAGAGAAGCAGTGTGAGTGGAAGAAAACATTAATAACAAAATGCTATTGTAATTATAATTGTTGTGCCATTTAGAGTTTCAGAGCTCTCCTCTGAGTGACGTAGACTGACATTTGTTTTTTTGTTTTTTTTAAATGGCAGTAAAAAAAACACACACATTGTGCATGTTGCACGAATAATTCTGACCTCACCCGTCAAAGAATGTCTTTTTTCCCTATGTGAAGGGGCCCTCTTATAAAAAACGTAAACTCTGTATAGATGGGACAAGTCTGTATTTACAGACGATGTGAGTAAAACTCTGACTGAAAACACTGTTGTTGTTCTCTTTTTCACAAAGATGCTCATTGTGCTTTTGAAGCATCCTTCTTTGTCAGCTTAAGATTTTTAAGTCCCTGATTCTGATGCTGCTTCCCCATCAGATCATGACAGACATGTAGAAGAGATGTAGCGTTTTGCTACAAATACTGTAGGAACTAGTATATTTTACTCTCTCTTCTCACAAATGTCTGCAATTGTGTCTCGAGTCCAATCTAGTTATCTGGTTGGACAACCAAGATATGAGATATTTATACTCCTTTACCGTAACCACTTCCTCTTCCACGAGGGAAATGGTGTTTGACCTACTCCTACTTCTCCTTGTTTGTACAATCATCTCTTGTTTCGTTGACGTCTAAGACAAGAGGAATGTTTCCACTCAGGAAACAAAGAGGTCAAAAAGTTGTTTATACTCAAATTCTTGTCCGTCTGTGATTAGTCATCTGAGTATTTCTGCTGACCAGTGGACTTAGATTTGTTATGCAATTCGAATGTGCACAGAGTGAAAAGGAATGATGAGAGTACAGTGCTCTGTGGTTCTCCTGTGCTGCTGACACACTGATTGTGTTTTGGAGAATCTGACATTGCAAAAGTGTTCCTTGCTTTTAATGTTGACTTTAAGTTGCTGCTCTGCCAACATTTCCCAACAATTCCTTATGTCACTTCCTTTCTTCCTGTAATGTTAACTTTAAGTTACTGTTCTACACTCCCCAATAACTCCCTCTGCCCCTCCCTGAAGGCTTTTTTTCCCCTCGTTAAGCAGTTTTTTCAGGTCTCAGGTGATCCAGGCTTTGCACCTTTAAAATATAGTTAAAAAAAGTAAATGTGAAAAATATGTATCAAGGCAACTCTGTTTAAACATTTTAAAAAGGAGTTCCCTAATGAACCTTTAGAAAACCACTGTTGAAGTTTCCAAAAACATATAAGTGAGGTATATATTTTTAATTGTTTTTAAAAAATTTTGTTATCATTGTATGCTATGTATTGTATGGGGATCGATAAAGTATTGTCTGTCTGTCTGTCTGTCTGTCTGTCTGTCTGTCTTGTCCACTGTTCTTTTATTTGAGATGTTCTTATTGTGTGCATGTTTCAGAGTTAAAACAGTTCATTTTGGATGTATAATGTGCTGTTATAGTTTGTTCCCTTTTTATTTCACACAGGAATGTAAGAACGAGTGCTGTGATGCTGCCACCTGCAAACTGACTCGTGGTTCCTCTTGTGCTCATGGTTACTGCTGTGAGAAGTGTCAGGTCTGCAAACCCTTTCAGTACAGGTGAAATTTCATCCCTTTTGCCTTCGCCATGTCAAAGCGATTATTTTTACTTCCCTGTCTCTGGTAGTTCAAAGTGGCTGGAACTCAGTGCAGAAAGTCAGCCGACGTCTGCGATCTTCCGGAGTATTGTAATGGCAAAAGTGGATTTTGTCCTGAAAACTTTTACATCATGGATGGACTGCCATGCAAAAACGATGCAGCCTATTGCTACGAAGGACACTGCCAGACGTACGATTACCAGTGTTTACAACTGTTTGGATCGGGTATGTTCTGTTGTGATCATTCGAGAAATCCATTTGGTTTATGCTGTTACTTGTTTCGATCTAATATTATTTTTGTAACGAATTAAAATGATTGACGTATGTTTTGCTCTCTTGTTTAGTAACTTAATCTCTTCTCTTGCTGCTCATATTTGATACTTTCCTTTTTGAACAGGTGCAAAAAAAGCAGATGATATTTGCTTTGAATATGAAAATGTAAAGGGCAACGTGTTTGGGAACTGTGGCATCACCAGCAATGGAGGCTACATAAAATGTACCGTGGCGTAAGTACTTACACTTCAAAAGTTTCAGGTGTGGGTCAGTAAATTAAAATATAATCCAAAAAATGGTCTTTTCAGCACCATAATTCAAAATCTGCCACATGCAACACATTAAAATGATGTTTACTGTGCATAGACATACCGAAAGACATACTGGTACGTCATTTCTTGTCATGACTTGCTGCATCAGTGCGGCACATGTTCCAAAAGGAATCAGCTTGTGCGTGATCAGGAGGCCTGGGCTGCTTTCATAGCAGCTTAGCTCATGTGTATATTTGGGCTAGTGTCTCATCTTTTCCTAGATTTTGTTTTTTTTAGGTAATTAGAGATTCCACAGACATTAAAGCAGGGATTTGGTACAGGTAACATTGTGGGAAAGTCGTAAGTATTGCTGAAAAATGAAAACCTCATTGACCTGAAGCTTCCCGGCAGACGGAAGCATGAAGTTCGTCAGGCAGACCTGCACTAACAGATGACAGGAACTTGCAAAAGAAACTTAAAGCTAGACTTTATGCAACTCCACTCAGCAGTCAATCTCTGGAGCCTTGACTTCTACATAAAATCCAAACTTTACTTCCCTCTTAAAAAAGAGAACCTTAAACTACAGAGCAACAGCTGAGATTTTCTTTTCCTCCCACCGCCCACGTAAAGCACATCTGACGTCTGGTGAAGCAGACACACAGGAACTGTGAAAGCCCATGCTTTGGATACTTGTGAAGCACTGATTGCTTCTTTAGGAATGACTGCTTTGAGGCTTACCCTCCCTGTGAAGGTGCTATGGAAATTATTAACAAAAAGGGTAGAGAAACTGATAAGAAATGAGAAAGATCAATCTTTGCCTTTAAATGTTTTATTTCGAAGGCCTGAAGCGGTCGAAGACTCTGTCACTGAAGGCAGACGAGTAGAGAAGAGCCCAGCGGCACAGCTGCATACATTTCGGTTAAAACCACATCCTGTTTTGACTCACACACATATTGGAAAAGTAGCAACAAAGGGGAAAACTTAATAAAAACAGCTTAACTTGCATAGACACCCACTTTAAGCCTTCCTTGAACTCTGTGATTGTCACGTACGTTATCTGATGCACATGCTTCCTGCACTACGTGTGCTTAGAAAACCGCTTGCGTACATACGAAGTGAAACAGACACGCCTATGAAAATAAAAAATGCAGGTATATGTACTAATTTTTTCACTTCAAAGGGTATCGGGTTTTTTGTAGGCCATAAAATTTTTTTTTTAAAAATTTTTTTTTTTTTTTTTTTTATTGGCCTTAACTATTCATTTATGTGGAAATCGAGATATTTGTTTTTATCAGCTGGCTATTGATATCTGTAAAAAGAATTGCATTTTTATTTTAATTACCGAGATGCAAGTGAACTGCAAATCTTGAAGAAAATAGAAATAAAGTGGCATCTAGTTGAATTTAAAAATGTATATACTTTGCAGTAATAGTAGTATCTCTTTTATAGGAATGCCAAATGTGGAAAGGTGCAGTGCACTAATGTGGATTTAAACAACCACCCTGCTGGTGCCCAAATCAGCATTGACATAGTTCAGGGATCCAAATGTATCAATGCAGACTTCAACCTTGGAACCGACGTTCTGGATCCGGCTTATGTTAACCCCGGCAGTCCGTGTGACAATGGAAAGGTGAGCCAATAATATTTACAATGTTCTGTTGAGGAGACGGAAGTGAAACGGCAGATTAAGTTTGACTGGATGTTTTCGATCCTCTACTTTAGACCTGCGTGGACTTCAAGTGTGTGAACGCGTCAGTTCTGGACCCAAAGCTGGACTGCGATGCACAGACCACCTGCAGTGGACGAGGAGTAAAACAAGCCTTTAACTTTTTGTAAACTCTTTTATCAGTCAATATTGAAATGCCAGACACTTCACTGGCTGTTTTTCATTCATCCAGGTGTGCAACGATCAGGGACACTGCCACTGTGACAACGGTTGGGCTCCACCCAACTGCAACAAAGCAGGCCGAGGTGGCAGCATCGACAGCGGTCCTGCCATGATAGGTACATTTAAATTCTTTAAATGTGCACACAAAGTTGTAGAATTACAACCTGCACAGAGTTTTAGTCTAAACTTTGTTTGGGAATGATTATCATAACTGTTTTGGTTTATTATTAATTGATTTCAACTGGATGTTGATCAACTACTAATCTTAATTGGGTTTGAAAACAAGAATTTAGTTCACATGTTGCCAAATTTGTAAAATGAATCTCACATCGATGTAGAGAAACCCAACACGTTTGTTAGTTCATTTAAATTGGTTGGTTTCTTGGTACTGATCTATCTTTTAGGCATAATCCACAGAACTTGGTCTTTGCATAAGCAGCGTTGGCCTACTTTAACTTTCCTGAAATCATTTAGGAAGTGTTTGTGATCCATGAGAATTTGGACATGTTTGTGTTTTTTTTTCCTCCTTTGGTATCAGTGGCAGCATGATACCACAGGGTGATGCTACCACCACCATGCTTGAGAGTTTGATCATAAAATGTTTCTTGAAAAAGGATTTGGCATGTATATGTGGGTAGCTTATCAATTATAGTTGAGGTTGATGATTTTCAGAACGAGTTTTCTTCTTTTTGGGTGGCCAGCAGTCCATGGTGGACAATAGTGTTCAGGGAATTTTATTGGTAGTTCTTTTTCCCCACACATCCTAACCAATTTTCCATCAAATAGTTTTATGTCAATAGTTGAAGCTGGATCTGCCGTTAGCAGAATAATTCTCAAAACTGATTTTGAAGTAAATAAAGAAGAATAGGTTTGAATTTCTTCTCAGTTGTATTGATAGTTTGTGCTCCGTATTTACTGCTCTGATTTTTAAGAAAATCAATTCAAGTGAATTCTAGAAATTCAACAAAGAGTAGTCACATATCAAGCCATAATTATGCCAGGAGTTGGTTAATGGTTGTAAGTTGTATCTTAAAAATGGGAAATGCATGATGAATCCAAACTTGTTCTTTAAAAATGCATTGCAGTTTTTTAGTTTTTGGATGTTTATGAATATTTTTAAAAGCACATCAACAGATTGATTTACTTATTCTCCAAAATGAGTGAATTACACATATAAGGAAACCTGTAAGTGGTGTTTAGCAGATGTCAGTTATTAAGTTCATATTTGTTGCTTGTCGCATTTCTTGGCGAATCATCTCTGAGAGCAATGTTGTCTCAGATTACTCCCTCAGGAACGGGCTGTTGATCTTCTTCCTGTTGATTGTCCCTCTTCTCGTCGCTGCCATTCTGGTGCTGCTCTACGTGTTCAAAAGGGATTCCCTAGACATCTGCTTGAAACGAAGAAAAAAGTAAAATAAAGAAAATGTCTAACTTACAACACGCATTCATATAGTCTTTTAAAATGTGCATGTTTTTGAGAAAAATCTTTCCTGCTTTTGTTTAAAGAACACGCAGTACAGGAAACAGAAATGCAAATGCACCAACAAATGGTAACGTTCAAACAGATGTGACAATTCAGCCTCCAAGACAAGTTCCACCTGAAAGGGTAAATTTACATGTCAAAGTAGTCACAGCAGCAGCTTTATTATTATTATTATTTTTATTTAAAAGACATTTGTCAGAAATAATGTTTCAGTTCATATCTTCCTGTTTTGCTTTTTGTTTTAGACATATCTAAACTGGATATTTCTTGTTTTCTTTTTGTGTGTTTCTGTATTTAACTCCAGCCTCCAGTTCCAACAGTGACCTCTGTTCCCATTTCAGGGTATGCATTTTATTTTTCAAAACATATGTAATATCTGTGAACCTGTTTTTTATTAATTTTGTATTAATTCAGTTATGTTTTATCAAGTTTATAATTCACAAAAAAAAAATCATCTCAAGGCTTTTTACAAAGCAAAATAACTAAAATATATAATCAAATCAGTGCAGATTCAAATGTATTTAAGTTCATTCCAACTTTGCTCCAGTTAATGCAGTTTAATCAAATTTAGTTTATAATTCCAGTTGGTAAAATTAAAAGTTTTCGATCTATGGAAGAATACAAAACAACACGGATTAATTAAAGCCTTTCATTGCACAACTTACAGCTTTAACTGAGCCCAAATATGCTGTCAGTTTCAGGTATGGAGAAGTGGATTACTGGTCCCAGGAAGCAAACGAGGCTCCTTCCCGACCTCCAGCTCCAGTTCAGGGCCCAGGAGTGCCAAGGCCGATCCCCGTGAAAGACATTAGTTCATAAAGTGAACTAATGCTCACTTTATGTCAGGGACGCTGTGAGTGTATGAGTGTGTTTCACAAAAAGAGACTGTTTTAAATCACTGTGACAATGAGACACTCACTGGGACTTGTATGCACTCTAAAGCTGACTGTAGTTTTTGTATTTGTGGTGTTGGATGCACCTTGTAAGTATCGGAGTGGGTGGGTTTTATTCGGTCTTTATCACTTTGTGTTAAATCAGCCACATAAATTGTCTATACAAAAAAAAAGAAATATTTTTAGGGATTTCCTTCCAACTTATTTTTAAAAGGTTGTTAGTTTTGAGTGTTGATATTGTAATATAGCCCGGAAGATTGTAATGAAGTTAGTTCAAATATATTTTACACATATGAGCTTCTCATGATCCACATTTTGGTCAGTCATAATTTTTGAAGACACGATGCGCTGAAATAAAAACATGAAAGTTATTTTGATATTGATTTTAATGAAATAAAAGATGCTTGGTATCTATTTCAATCAGATTTATGTTTTCTTTGAATGTGCATTTATATCATGTTTACATATGTTTCAGGTTATTTCTTAAACTACAGCTGCATTTCATTAATGATTTATCAGTGCATGTAATTAAGCTTATGAAGTGAAACTCATGTAATCATAACACACAAGATACATTTATGTATGTACACACTGTATGTTTCTTTCTGTTCATTTTGTTG
Organism: Poecilia latipinna; assembly: GCF_001443285.1. Taxonomy (NCBI): domain Eukaryota; kingdom Metazoa; phylum Chordata; class Actinopteri; order Cyprinodontiformes; family Poeciliidae; genus Poecilia; species Poecilia latipinna. Next base: position 82,953 of record NW_015114973.1, read on the forward strand.
ACGTTGGCTTACTTTCAGTAAAAACCCCAAATTCAGTTTTCTCAGATCATCGTAAATCTCGGCCTCATTCAGCCCATAATGCTGCTGAAGTGTTAAAGAAACCTGGTTGCTTTAACAGCAGAAGATGCCATGGCTCCAAATCATTACTGACTGAGGAAACGTAACGGTACGACTGATACCTACTGGGCATTTAAATACCTATATCAAAACAAGTTTACTTTTCAATTAGCATAAGCTAAAACTAAAATGTTTCTGAGCCTGAAACAGAAACCTTATTCGTCGGCAGAAGTCCAGATGGAAAACATGAGGCCCAAGAACAAGCTGGAAGCTGTTACATAGAGTATAAAGTAAGCTCGGTTGATGATGTTAATCTTTCTGGTCCAAAAGCCAGGCTTCCCTTCCTCCTTGGCATTGTTCGTAAGCAGAGACAGCATCCTTGTCAACTCCTTCAGTCCATCTGAGAAGTTGACAAACACCTGCAGCTGCTCCGTCAGTCGGCTGCTGCAACCCTGGGAAGATGATGACCCGGTTAAAAACTGAGATTCTAAAAATTATAATTAGACAGCAGGCCACTTTATGAGCTTTTTTGTTTTCTGACAGAAAACTATAAGGAATGAGTGTGAGTTGACGCTGAAATCAAAACACTTTTGCTCAAGCAGTCTTTCCAGTGGGGGTCTAACACCAACCTGCCCCAGGTCATTTGGCATCTTGTCTGCAGACACACCAAAGATACATGAACACCCAGACCAGTTCTTCTCTTCTAGAGGAAACAGAAAAAGCACATTGTGCCTTCAGGTTTGCTGATTAGAATATTTGGAAGGCAAAAGATAAGGACTTTCTTCCTCCAACAGACTGGTAGTCTAGTCCTTCATTTGTGTTGTAAGTGTTTTTCTATATAGAAACATAACATTGTTTTTACTATAAGTTTTTAACAAGTGTAAAATACTGAAACTTGAAGTTCTCTTTTACGTCTTGACCAAATTCAGAACAGTTTTCAGATTGAAATGAGTCGTCTCAGTTGGATCCAGATTCTACTGAACATGTACGGAAAATATCAGAAAGTGTTTTTAAACAGAATTTTTAGTTTTGTTCAACTAAATTTTGTATTGGTGCTAAATTTGTGTTTTACCTGACATTTTCTTAACCTGTTGGTCTCAGGTTGTCATTCACAATGAAAGGACCCAAATTTGGGTCCTCTAGTGACAGACAGGTTAAGAGTTTACTAGTTAAAAGCCCAGAGCACATAAGCTACTCTTCTTACCTTTCTCACAGCTTCGGTAGTTGGCGTTTCTATCTTCACTGTCTGCACAACCGTCTTCCAAACTGTGTCTTTTGTTCCTCTCATTTTCCTGGGATTCAGACTCGATGTCCATCAGATGCATCATCAAAATCGTCTCCAGGAGGCTGAGGAACATCAGCGCAAAAATCCCAATGCAGTAGACCGCTGGGGAGACATTATTATAAAGATGGTGACAATGAAGAAATCACCACTTAAAATATTTGACAATGCTGCTGAAACAAGTTATTCAAAACTTTAAACATAAAATTAAGCAGTGGGAAACAAGTTTATCACAGTAGTAAACTGTTAAAAAAATTATCCTTATGTTTCATTCCCATTTTCCACATGACTTTGAAAGACAGTCAACAAATGTTCAGCTGTGTTGAGATTGGGGATCTGGGAAGGCCATTCCAAAACCTTAATATTAGCCTGGTTAACATCTTCCAAAAACAGTTTACGTATTTTTACAAAACTCCTGTATTTTACAAAATGAATATTTTGAATATTTTTTGGTTTTAACTGATTGGAAATTGTATGTTGAATCCATTCTGGAAGGAAAAAAGGCAAAAAACTTTTCATTTTTATCTTTAAAACTTCATTGCATCTTCCCAGAACTTTGTTTTACATCATTAAAATCTCAGAACCAATGAATAGAGTAGAGCAGGACTTGATCCACTTACCAATCAGCGGGATCCTGTCTGACGATGACGGCAGAATGTCATTGAGAATGAGCTGCATCACGGTGACAGCCAGCAGCACCGTGACCTTGAAGCTGATCTTCTCACCTCCTCTGTCTGAGATCAGGAAGGAGGACAAATCCAAGCACAAGAAGAAGAGGACAGGCAGCAGGAAGTTGACGATGTAGAGTATAGATCTCCTTTTCATATAGATCTGTAAAACAGATGTTTGGACATGTCATTGTTCTGGTTTCTAGATCTACTGTGAGTTTAACACTTCACCAACTCACACTAATTCAGTCTATAACACTCCCTAAGCTGCTGTGAGTATGTTAGGATTAACAATATCCATTATTTGAAGAAAAGACACAGACTGACGGTAAACATAAGAAGCCACCAGTTACTTACAGTGTAAATAATTGTGTCTTGCTGGGATCCAAATGGTTTAACCGTTTTGTTGGTAACTGTCATTTTAACAAACAACCACTCGTACTGCGTTCTCATCAACTCACGTGACCAATTAGTAGTCACTGAGGAGTTCAAGGAATATAACAGGTTAATTTCCTCAACTGGAATTGAAGAGAAAACAATGTTTTAACCCGGGGAAATGGACACAGCATGCAGCGGTACTTTAACAGCAACTGTAACAGCATCAATGCGAGCAGTTGGACAATAATCTGTCTCATTATCTCATCTAGAAGTTAGTGATTTAAAATTGCTGGTAAATCCTCAATGTGCTAAAATATCTCAATAAGATAAAAATCTGGTTTGAACTATGTGTTGTAAAGTCTCATGCAATCAGCACTAAAGCACTAGTAATCACAGAAATTAAAAACACAATTGAAAAATAGGAGAACAGCTTAAAACCGACTTACCGGAGTGAACAACTGATTTAATTGAGAGAGTGCAGCTCTGAACGTCAAATGGGAATTTAAAAACCTGCATCATGCATGTGCTGACCAGCACCTGGTCATTCTGGATTAAGACTGTGCCATTGTTGGTGATGGTGAGGTAAGGACTTGGAGGGGCTTTGTCCCTTTCTGTCCTGCAAAACAGAAATATTTCATTTATGATACATGCAGTCAGGACAAAGCAACACTTTGTCAGCCAGCACCAGACTGTGGATATTGTAACTTTCATCTCTTATTTTTCCACCACTGTGCTCTTTTCTTTTGGTATGTCAACCTATGGGGACATTAACCAGTTCACACCCATATTTTGTACTTATGCTATCTTGTCCTTTCCTACTCATTTTGTTCATGAAGGAAAGCTTTAAACCCAATATACTTAAATTACTTTCTCTGCTGATTGTAGTCGAGTATTTTGAAACATATATGAAGAGAAACAGTGAGATAATCATTCTAAGTTGACAAAATTGTGACCTTTTGGCTTTCCGTAGTCCAGTACTTGCTCTCTGCTGCATATGTAACTCACTGTAAGCTAGATGTCTTTCACAATTATACGGTAAGTTGCATATATTTTAAACTCCCTGCTTGTCTTTGTATATCAGCCCCTCTTTTCCTGTGAGTTTTGTGATCACAAACTCACATTATCATGTGACTCCTGCGAGTTTCTGTTTGTTTGTTTTTTCCTTCCCATTCCTGAGTAGCTGATTCTTCATGCTGACTCTCCAAACAGCACACGGTAGTGCAAAGTGCCTTAAAAGGTGCCATGAAAGTTATCTTTATTTACTTATTTTCTGTTGACAACAAAATACAACAAATCTTCGGCTCATCTGATTTATTCTTCATCTGAAATCCTGCACGAGATTGTAATGACTAGACTGAGATGATTCAGCCACCAGAGTCACTTAGAAAGGTTCTGACCCCTGGGGATTTTCCACTTTGCCTTGCTGAGGACTCATTAGGACTTTGCCACTTTGAGGACTCATTAAAGGGCTGCATGAGTATTGTGTTAGTTGTCTCATGTGTCTGACAGATTTTCTTGTCTTTCCATTAGGTCCAAAAGTTATCATTTAGATGTTTGGCATATTAGTTTTGTTTAAACAGGGCAAGTGCATGCATATCCATACAGTACACTTACATTTCATCAATGGTGAGATCTGGCTTCCACAGAATATCTGTGGGAATTGTAACTTTTGTGATGTTACAGAATTTACTGGGATCCCAGGAAATGAAGTCATTCTGCCAGTGCTATGGAGAAAAGTAAAGAATGTGATCACAAATTTTAATACTACACACAATTTGGAAATATAAACATTTGAGAAAGCTTGAGGTCCAAAATTGGGTCGAAGAACCTCCAAAAGCAGTGTTTGCGTTGACCTTAACTTGAGTCTCCACTGGAGAAATCTGACATTCATTTAAAATGTCATACATTCTACAAATTTCATAATTACCTTAATTATAATTTTGTTGCTCAGAGAAATATTAATAAAAGATAATACTCACCATAACTATCCAAACATATGGTACGAATGTCTGGTCAATCTCTCTCTGCAAACAAGCATATCGGTGAAGACCAAAAAAAAATATTTAAAGTGACCATTATGTGTTCAAATTAGGTGAATTAAAAAGATATGTACTCCATTTTCACTAAAAGGTGGCACAGTAACAAAAATGTTTTTCCTTTGCTAATGTAAAAGAAGAGAACACAAAGAAATATGTAACAGCTGAAGTATTAACTTGTTTATTCAGTTTTCACACAAGTTATCATTTAATAGCATATATAGCTGATACATGTAATTAGAAAAGAGTTTGAAAATGCTTCTGCAGTTATATTGCAATCATTTATTTTTTAGCTATTTCTTTCTTGTGACTGTTTCTGCAGACATTTACTATTTTGAATTCTTCAATAGGTTTGAGCACTTCAAAATATTAATCCTGGCAAATGGTAGACACAACAATAAAGGTATATCGTCTGAACTGACAAGGTTGGGTTATTGTAGTGAAAGTTGAAGGAAAAGAAAACTTAGCTTTGCACATATTTATTACCCAGATATATGAAATTTGGCAATTTCCCAACTTACCACATCCAGGATAGCGTACAGCAATACTTCCAGATGGACCTTTGTGGCTTTTCTGAAGTCTTTCACAGGTCGGGTCAAGGAAAACAGATCATTGCCTCTGTTCAGGTTCAGGTAGTTTAAAACCTCCTGATAACTACACACTCTTTCAGAGGAAGCCACTTCTACAACTTCAAACACAAAGAGACAAAGAAAAATCCAGGCACAATGGCAGAAAAATGCAAACATTTCTTCTATAGATTACAGCTTTATCTGTGTTATTTACTTGTGATCTTGAAATTAATTCATAATTTATGAGTCTCTGCTGATCAGTACAGAGAGAACTCACATTTTATCAATTAAATGTCCAATGTTTGAACATAAATGTGCACTTATGGTTAACCACAACAATGCTTTTTACATTCCCCGGAGTCTGACAAAACCCTCCAGGTCTGATGTAGTTACCATAAGTAAGTACAATACCGCAATGGTAAGAAAATATAAATAAATTAAAATCTATTTGTAAAGTATAAAGGAACCTGTCTCTATGGGTAATTAATGTTTAAACTATTTTCAGCTTTACAAGATAACATTACACAGGTTCAACTGTTTCAAAATTTCTTTGTAAAAACCACCACCACCAAAAACAAACAAAAAAAAAAACCCTTAGCTTCATAAAATAAATATAATTTAATAGGGGATGGAGGCTGCTTCTGCTAGTAGAGAAATATTGCAAATAAAAATGAGAGCACAGTAGTCTAGAAAGCAGATTCTATAGTAACACAATCCTGACATATTATTCTAAGTTTTTTAATAATAATAGTAATAGTAATAATAACAAGAATCATAATAATACCTATAAGGACAAAGTGAAGAATGAAGTCCCTCAGCAACATTTCTATGAAGTCCAGGCACTACGATGGTTGAACAGCAAGTGTGCAAATGAGATCACAGCAGAAATATTATACGGCCAAATCTTTCATAGGCAAGGGGTGGGCAAACCTCATCCCTAATCAAATTCTATGATATGATGGGTTTATTTGTTTATTTATCAGTATAAACATGAAATGCTTACACCAATATCTGGCGCAGTTAAGATTCCAAAAAGTAGATTTTTTTTTTAATTAGAGAAAATTGAAAAGTGGAGGAAAATTTGGTTTTTATTTGGTAGTTTTACAACTTGGTTCATACTTGAAAGATAATAAATATGGTTGAAATTAAATGAATTTTTACAGCTTTTTTTTTTTGTACAAAACTTTATTGTATTTTTAAAAATAAGAATAAGCAATTTATTATCCGTCTTATTTAAAGACGGATCAAAAGACAGAGATCTATGGAGAGTGAAGAGTTTTAATAAATTAATGACACAGTTAAATAGTTATTACATAAGTTATTTATTGTCATTTAACACTCTTCACTCTAAGAGTCAGGACATACTGGAGCAGGAGTTTGGTATTAAGCTCTGAAAATGTAAAAAACAAGTTTATCCCTCATATGGTTTATATGTATATAACACCGGATGTTACTTCTGGTGAAAACTTCGAAGAAAACAGGAAGTGGTAGAAGGATGATGGTTTGTTTTTGTTTTTTGGACAATGTGTAGCTGGCTCCACCAGAGCTCTCACAGCATCACATAGTTCATAAAATGTTGTGTGTCATTCAAACATGTTGAATCCATAGTTTTTCTGTAAAATCACAGACTATATTTTTCCTCAAAACGCCACATTCGGACCTTGTTGCTCCAATGCCTGAATCAGACACTGACTTCTTCTTGACTGATATCTGATGAGCGCTAAATGGCTGAATTATGAATATATCTCATGTAACTTACATTCGCCGCTTCCATGATATTGAATGACATCGTCTGACCAAACTTATTTTACAAGTGATTTTAATTTAATATCTAATGGGAACACTACAAACACGAAATTGCTTCTTTTTTTTCCCCAACATTAGCAGAATATAGATTAAGATTTGTACACATTTGTAATGGAAATGGAGCTAGAGACAGAAACGCAGCGTGTTCAACACATAACAAAAAAAGGAGGAATATTTACAGGATGAAGAACAATTTGAGTTACAAAGACACTTATTTACCATTTAGGATTAATAGTTTTGTATTTCTATGGTGCTACATGCTAATTGTTTTAATAGTACAGTGTAGCGCACATTAATTGCTGTTGGTATTAACCTAATATGATTCATCTTTACTCCACCCTCATTTTCCCATCACACACATATGGTTCTATGTGTCTTATCACACTGTATGACTTTCATTTTTATGTTACATCCATCAACATTTAATAACTGCAATGGCTTGACATGCTAAATATAGACAATCTAATTGTTGTTTAATAAGTCGCACTGTTTGAACCTGTTTTTATATGTTCAAACATTTCACAAACCTTCAGTTTGTGAAACGTGTGTCATTTGTTAATAAAGAAGCAAAGCAATCTCTACATGTTTATCTAATATGGAAGTGTTTCATTTAAGCAAGTTACATTTTCAGCTGCTGCCCACATTGAAAATATTATGGCTAAAAATGCAGTGATGGATATGACATAGCATATTGCAAAAATCTTGTTGATTCTATCAGCCAGTTTGGTCCAGTAGCCTCTCTTTTCTTCCTGCTTATCGGTGTTGAGAAGAGTAATCATTTTCTTCATCTCCCTCAGTTCATCTGAAAACATCTCCAGTGTCAGTGGGCCCTCCGTGTGCCGGATGCTATCCTGCAGAAGTAGTAGAGGTTATTCAGAAATGTTTTGATTGGACCCGACTTAACCAAATCGATCAAATTAGAAAATAGACTTCATTTATGTGTTATTTACTGAATGATTAGATCAAAGCTTTTTCATGTGTTAAAAAGATTCAGATCTAATTTTAGTGCCGAATATGTGGGAAAACATCAAAGTGATATATCGACACATTTTTCATATAATTTTCTGAGCTTAAGTGATTTTGCCCAGATGAATAGTCAAAAAATGTCCATCATTACATGAGCCGTAAGAGTTCAAACCAAAACAGACTTGCAGCTGTTTTGCATCACAAACATTCTTTACTTTTTCTTTTCAGTTAGTCACATAAAATCCCAGTAAATGACGCTGGCATTTGTGATTGCAACATGTCAAAATGTTTAAAAAAAGATCAAGGGTTATGAACACTTTTACAAGGTACTGTAATAAGTTGAAACTGATTATACTCCTAGCTGTAAACTAGGACTTTAAATAAAGACTTCTAACCTCTTTGGCTGCAGATCCCCTTTTAAAACCTGATTTGTCAATCAAAGATGCACCGTATTTCTTCATTGCTGTGAAGATGTAACAGATGTAAAAACAGTAGAGTTTATTAAACTAAAATTGAATAAATCTGCATGAATATTCAGTTTGTATAATCTGCCAATGACTTTCTGTTTTATACCCTCCAGACTTGGGTCTTGGGCTGTTTCGTCGTCTTCTGATGCAGAATCCTTCTCAATCAGATACTTCACAAAAATGGTCTCTATGAGGCTGAGCATCATCATCGTAAATATCCCAAAACAGTACTTCACTGAAGGGGTTAAACAGCATTCGTTATTTAACACAATTATGCACGGCATTCTAGAACTATAATGTCATGAATGTTTAATTTTGAGCTTCATTACTTATAAGTGGAATGCTGTCGGAAGAAGAGGGCAAAATATCGTTGAGAATAAGCTGCATGACTGTGACGGCCAGCAGCACAGTGATTTTAAAGCCAACTTTTTCACCGCCTGTGTCTGACATGAGGAATGACACCAAGTCCAGACACAAGAGGTAGAGAATAGGGAACAAGAAGTTGACAATATAGATTACAGAACGCCTTTTCACAATGATCTGTAAGATGAAAAGGTGAGAATTAAAATAGGAACAAATTCTTGCATTGTAAACAATTTCCTATTACATGACTAAAAAAGAAAAAAAAATACTAACACGAAAATATAAATGTCCAGTTGAATTCCAGGTATGGACTGTCATGTTGCAGAACAACCACTCGTATTGCGTTATTATTTTCCGGATCCTGTTTGTGTATGTTTCATGGCCAAAGCGGCTTTTCAGGTATAAATCTTTTGCTGAGGTGAAAAGAAAAATCAAGTGCAAGGTTTCTCAGCAGGAAGAAAAAATAAAATGCATGTGGCATGTTTACAATTAAACATGGTGTAAAGTTGCCAAAAAACTACTTACAATCATATATGTTTGAGACGAATGTGATGTTGCAGATTTGCGTATCAAAAGGAAATTTGTTCACTTGCATCCTGCAGTTGGTCGTCACCACTTGATTGCTGCTAAACTCTGTCTTGCCATTGGAATTAATCTTGAGATTGGGACTTGAAAGAGACTTTTCCTTTTCTGCCCTGTAGGAAAAATGTACCTCAGTCATCACATACAATGTTCTGTCTCAAAGGTCCTTGACTGTTAAATAATAAATATAAATCAATCATATACTGAATGGATAAGCTTACATATCCTTAATTATAATGTATGGCTTCCACAAAAGTTCACTTGGAACTATGATTTTGTCGATTCCACAAAAGTCATTTGGAGACCACTTAATGTAGTGGTTGGTCCATTCCTACAGAGGAAAAAGAGAAAAGGCAAGATAAGGTTAACAAACATAACTTCATATTCCAAAACATATCTTTTAGGTACGTCCTACCATTTTAATGCCAAGATGAGTCACAAAAGTCTGGTCAACCTCTTTCTGGTCAAACAGAATTGAAACAGAATGAATGAAGAGATTGCTGACAGCTTACTGTACAACACTCAAGGAAAATGTGATCAAAATTAACTGCTACGAAATGTTAAAAGTAGCAAAGTGGCTAAATTGTATTGGTGTAGTGTTTTTCACATGTCAAAAAACAATTTAATGTAAAAACGGGCATAAAGACATGAAGATAAAACAGCATAAATGTAAGAGATAGCTTAAATCTTGTTAAAAGCCAGGCTCTCTGAGGATGCATCCATTTTGATTTTTGAATATTAATGAATCATCAGCACTAAAACAAATTCACGCTGGGGTATAGATACAAAACATTTCTAGGGGGATTTGCAGACAAATTCAGTCCATTCTACCCGTTCTGTTACCCACAGCGCCTTCTAGTGGCAGGTGTGGAAAACTAAAACAACAAATACTTGTTTTGCTTTTTCTGCAAAAATACTGAGAACCTATTTTGTAAAGTGAAAAAAAAAAATGTTTCTCTCATGAGTGCAGTGTGTAACTGATGTCCGTCAACAGTTTTTATAATTAAATTCAATTATTGTCTGGGGTGATCTTGGTGAGAAAGGGGAAATAAAAGGCTGGCGAATCACAGTAACACTCTCTCATTATGTTGGCTGGAAATGTTACCAGGCAGAGTTACTGCTTCATTTTATGAAAAAGGAAAAACAATGTGCAAGCTGAGAAAAAAAAAGACGTGAGGGGAAGGGCTTAGCCCATAAAGGGTGGAAGTTTGATTGTCAGGAGCTGTGTTCAAAAACGAGAACAAGATGTTTGTGATGGAAGCTTGAAATCTGAACCGAAGAGGGTCAGATTTCACAAAGAGTGGAGGATGTTCATAAGCAAGCAGGATTATTTTGATTGCGAGAGTTATCAAGAAAGTACCTCTATGAATGGAAGACGTTTATTATTTATACAGCAGTTTTTTTTTTAATCTGCTTTTGGTTTGATTCCCAGCTCAGAAATCAATGCACTGCATCTTTCTTTCAATGCATTTTGTTTAGCTTGTGAAGTTAAACCAAATGTGGAGGAATAACCACAGGGCAGCAGAGCTTCCTGGATTATAATCAAGATTGGCTTTGATGTCAATACTAATGTTGCAGGAGCTAAGGCTGTCATTGTTTGATAAAATAAAATAAAAACTACACAAGGTGTTTAATTTTTTTACAAAGCAGCTACATAAAATAACCAACTGGTTGTACTTCAGCGCTATCTATCATAAGAAATACATAATTTAAATGTTTTTTTTTTTGTTTTCAAAAAAACTGAAAGAGTTAGATATGTTTCACTTGTAATAACCTCTCTCTTGATTACTTGAATATAGTAGAAAAAAAACATAGCGACTTACAACATCCAGAATGGCCCAGGGATCTAATGTGAGATTCACCTCAAGAGGGCGTTTTCGTTTTTGGATAGGCAGGCCCATGCTGTACATAGCATTATCTTTGCTCAGGTTAAGGTGTTTCAGAATGTCGTAATCTGTACATTCCCCAGCTGAAATATCAAAAATAGTTGGAATCAGTAAAAGTATTGGTTTAAAGTATTTTGTGTTATTGATTTTCACATTTAGTAATATGTTTTGGCCTGAGATAATGTTTGCAAATACGTTAATGTAAGTCTTTCTTCCCCTCCCACCAAACCAGTGGAATAGCAAAGATTATTCTAGTAAAAATATAGCTAAATGTACTGAATCTGAGTTAATTTACAACAACAATGTAGAAACAATTTTCGAAAAAACAGATGTATTAACTTGTACTTTTTGGCTGCTTTTGTCCCTCCATATTGGCAACGACTCCACCTGTGGACAAGAAAAACTCAGGCATCGTTTTTTTTTTCAGTGCTATAAAAATACAGTTTATTATCTATCTGAATCAGAAGACTTGATCTTAGAACATCACTAATCTACTTAATCAGCTTCAGAGCTTTGTAAAGCAAAACACTTAAACACAGAACAGCTGCTGGGAGCCAAAGAACCAACTCTGGCAGAACCACAAAGGGATCCGGAGGCTCCAAACTCAGTGGCATTAGTCTTATTGTTATTAAGGCTAAAAAGTTCAGTGTCATCTGTGATTTAATATCACATAGAAAATCTAATAGCTGTTATACTGAATATTTGTTGCCAAATTTAGTCAGATAGATCTACACTGCAAAGACACAAAATATTACAAAGTACTTTTGGTCTTGGTCTGGTCTTCGGCAGATTATTTCACTTATGACGAAACATTTTTCCTCATGTTATGAATTAAATAATCTACCAGTGGAACTAGTACTTTTTCTACAATTTCAAGGAATTATTGACTCAAAACAAGGTCCTATATCTTGCTTAAAAGTCAACTATAAGTTACTTTTGTCCCGTTTCAAGTGTACTAAAATATTTACGCCGCAAACTAGACAAAAAATACTTGGTGGTAATTTATATTTTTGCAGTGATGTCTTGTTTGGAAGAATGAAAGCGGAGATTTTTCTTAAAACTAGACTCAGAAGGAAGCGTATATAAAATTTACAGAAAATAGATAAAATAGATAGAGGAAAAT
>NW_015114974.1:0-2252 GCF_001443285.1 Poecilia latipinna
CGATTGATGCACACGCACATCTGCTGATCTGAAAACAGGTTTTATTTGGTTTCAATGTAGAGTATTTATGCTGCGTAATAACTGTAAGACAACTACTTCACAGATTTAGACTATAACAGGTTATTTTTTGAATGCAACCCCTAAGAAAAACAAGGGTTCGCTGTAAATTTAGCATTTACTTTTTCTACAGCTGGAGTTCTCAAAAAAGTGCAACAGGGTAAATTTCAAAATGTAAAAACTTAAAATTTATGGGGAAACAGTCCACAACCATACTGATTCCAAACACATTCACTTAAATTTTCACTTTATGGTACATGTTGACATTTTTTTTATTGACTGTATATCAAATATATTTAAATTTTAACTGGATACGACATAATAGAATATATAATATTCAATAATACAAAGACTTAAATCTTATTGTATGGACTAGGTCATCAAATCACTACGTTGCCTGTAGGAATTTTTAATGTCCAGTAGATGTCAGTATTCAGTAACAGCATTGAAACAGCTTTGCTATGGGTCAAAACGATACATGACGCCTCATCTACCAATCACTACTAAATTGAGGCCTATTCAATAAAATCAGGATCAGTCTAATATTTCAACATGGACTAAAGTTAATGCTAGAATTAAAACAATCAAACTATTTCCAATAATGTCCGGTTATAAACACAGAATTCGTTTAGGGTATTCTAAATATCAAAATGTGAGAATTAAATTAATTTTGGGATGGTTTTAGTAGTTTGCTCTTGTAGAATAGCTACAGCATGTTTCATAGATAAATCTACAAAGATTTTTACAGGGATTTTTTCCAGAGCGCTAGTTTCTGTGAAAAGAGATGGGTTACTGGGATTAAATGGGGGAGATTCTCAAAGGTTGAAGATTTAGAATCTGGGTTTGGAAGGGTTGGTGATGGGTCATCTGTTTCAGACTCTGCAGCAAAGGTTTACTGAGATTGGATCTTTACATCTACCAAATGTGAGGAAAGCATTAGGATAAAATAGATGTAGGTTATTAGTGTAATAAGAATCAGTTTGATGAAGCTACCAACTAAAGCAATGAAAAGGGTTGGGGGAGCTTCCACAGCCCAAGTTACACCAAGTATTGATACATTTACTTGGTGAAATGGTATTGTAATGTGCCACTACCAATGATGTCTACTGTTCATGCAAGAGAGCCAAAAGAAACCTAACAAAGATGTCAAACTGAAAGTGTCCCATCTCACAACCAATTATTGTCCATATATAAAACTCCAAGATGGATGTAACTGATCTTATGAGTTGTGACCACACAAATGGCAAGAAATGGACTTTGAGGGTACCAATTACAGATTTGGCTTTAGCCAATAGCTGCCTATTGTACTGTAAAGACCTCTGTGTGGCACACCAAGAAGCACGTCTTGCAGTTTTGCATGGAAGTAGGCAAAATTGTCTCGACTTAGCTTGATGATAACTGACTTAGAGTGGGAATTGGATCCAGACATTTTACTCCAATGGATAAAGCACCCAGTGAAGGCATTGCTCCATGCCTCAGTCCATGGAACGGCTAATGCCGATATGCCAAAGGCAGCAAACTTGAAAAATGCCATGCAGAATACAAGTGTAATGAATTGGATTGAGGTGCAGTGAGGAAGATGTCGTGGGACCAGGTTGAGAGATGAAAAAACTTGATTTTAATGAAAAAGCTATCCAAAATGGTTCCAAAACACAGGCAGCACAATTGAGCGGACAGTAAAGCTCTCACACTGATAGCATTGGCTAACAAGGAACATGCGATACATGGACAGACTGGAACTACAACTTAGACAAGGACCTGACAACAAAGAGCACAGGTGGGTTTAAATAAAGGGGATAATCAGGGAATGAGACACCTGGGAACAATAAAGGTGAGAGCAGGACAACAGAGACTCACTAGAGAAATAAACCCAATATAAAAAATAAAATCCAACAAAAAGCACATCAAGAAATTTAGTGCAGTTTTATTTGCAAGGTGCTCTGCTTACAGGCAGATTACAATTGTTACAAAGCTGTTTACATGCATGATCCCATAAGGGGAAAATAGTTTGAAGTAGATTAAGATTTAATTAAATGTTTCAAGTGCCATAACATATTCAGAAATTAACTGTCCAGAACAGAAGCAATGCAATTTACTTTGAGGGATTTTACTTTTTAGGGACTTATGTCTTCCCATACCCGTCAGTAGTACTTTGAATGGGACACATTGCTGAAACAGTCAGTACTGTGTATAAT
>NW_015114974.1:6304-9630 GCF_001443285.1 Poecilia latipinna
GCCATCCTCCCAAGGAAGGAAGGAGAACCTGGACCAGCTACAGGAAACTGCAGCCTTCCAGGTCTCCAGGCACCTGCTGGGATTCATCACCCCAGCATGAGTAAAGAATCATTCTAGTGCCATCATACACCGCAAGACCTCTAGAATGAACAATACTATGTGATCCAAAAAGGGTATATGACCACATTAACTTACCCAAAACTGCCACCATGGGATGTGTCCTCTATGATCAGCAGGCATCAGTTCAACAAAATACACCCCATTCTGAGTCATGGTGCCAATTTTCTAGATGTTTCCAAGTTCATTCTAAGTCATCCAGTTCAACAGCTGAGCTCATTCTGATCGCAACAGTATATGGTTTGTTAAGGTTTTCAGCAAAAACAGTTGAACTACAAGCTAAAATTTGAAGCCCCACTATGCAATGCATTCTGGGAAATGCTTTAATGCTGTCAGACATTTTAAAGACCATTTATGATGTTTAGAATGGCATTTACAGACATTCTTGGCACATAGCAGAAGCTCAGAGATGAGATTTGAATCTGAGCTGTGATTTCTGTCTTAAAAACTGAGTTTGAAGACTAATCAAATCAAATAAAACATGGTTAAAAGAGTAGACAATTAAAACTAAAGTCCAGTCTTCAGAGCAGCAAATCCTTCATCCAACAGAGGCTCAGAAATGGAATTTTAAAAGTGAAGTATGATTTATTTCCAAAACAGAGTTCAAAAACAAATAAAAATGGAATAAAATCTGGCTAAGTTGAAGTAAGAGGTCTCTGAGGTTAGGGATAAAACCCAGTTCTAAATGACATTCCTAGTCAGACTGACTATGAAGAAAAATGAATGGGAGTCTTTAGCTCGGACCATCAAACGTGGTGGGCACCTGCAGAGGGTTGGAGGGAGCATAGAAAAGCAAGTCTGGTGAAAAGAGCACTTATAATGTTGGAGTTGTTTTGAGTGAGCAATTCTTCAAATGAATGGAGCTCAATGGCAGCTGTGTCAAGGGAAGGAGCCACACTGACCAAACTTGGAGGTTATGTGAGGCCCCTTCTACATATTCTCTGTACCAAGATTGTCCCCCCTACCATTTTTTTTAATTTTGTTTGCTCTAATGTGCAAGTGTGTTTCATCCTATATCCCTAACCCTCCACTAGATGGCAGCATAGGACTGTCATTGAAAATAGAACTCTCCAAACAAGCCCAACCCAGATCAAAACATAATCAAATGAAACAGACTGACAAATATTAATAATTTAAAAAAACACATTTATTTTATAAAAAATTAGAAATTTTATTATATTACATCACTGTGCATGATATTAAGTAAAGAAGATATCAATGTATATATATTGAATCATGTTATTGTAATACACTGTAAGACCAATGACAGCCCATCAATTTGTAGAAGTATTTTTAATTTCTGTTTTCATGTATTTGTATATATTTTCAAAGTGTATTGTTCCATGTTGTTTTATGATGCTATGAATGGGGCTGCCAGCATAGCATCCCTCCTTTCTCTCCTCCAGCATGCACATGGCACGCCTTCCAGGATGCATCTGTCTTTGTTTATAATCTTGAGATACAAAATACATATTACAAAAACAGCACAGAGTGTGACATAATGACCGCCAGGGTGCAACAAACATTGAGGCAGTACAACAACCTAGTATTACATAAATAGATTAAAGACAACATAAAGTGCAAATTTTAATAGCTTCAGTATTGCTGGAATGTCGAATAGTTTTGATATACTATTTAACCTCATTGCCAAAAATGGAAAGAAGTGTTGTTTCTTAGTGTAACGGGATTTATGCATGTGTATATAATAAGATTAACTAGAAAATTCCTTAAGAAATTTAAATGGGGCCTGCAAAAGTGTGCCCATTGCTTTGGACCTAGCATTTTTACAACAGCTCACACAGCTAGATTAGCCCCTGGTTGTTTCAGAAGCTCATCCATGCAGGTCTGACATGCTTGACATGGTCCTACACCAGAGAACAATAAGAGAAAGACTTGCCAGGTCCATCATCATAATTCTATAGTTGACCAGGTTCACCACTACACTACAATGGCTGAATCCCATGCACAGTGAAATTTAGTCGGAGACTGATGACTATAAGCTTCACACATATGATTCTCACTGTCGGTCCAAAATAAAAACATGAAGAGAGTGGGTAATTGTTTATTTGTAAAAAAAAAAAAATTCAATCTTCATACTAAGGATTTTAATTCACACTCAAAAATTCTGAGAAATAATTTTATGTAAGCAAAATATGAATAGTCACAGGAAATATGTATTCTTCCCACAATGCATTGTGAGACCTGGCTCTGTGCTTGTTTGTGAGACTATTCACTGCCTCTGTTTGGGCCCCGTTGCTATGGTAATTAACTATCTGCACCTAGTCTGGCTCTCTCTGTCAGACAGGATGCTGGAGACAAAGTTTCTATACTTGTGAGACACCCAGCGTCGGTCTCAAGGACCCTGAAAAAAAAACCCATAAGCTCTAGCAGCATTTTGAAAACATTTTATGGGGGCAGGTATCTGTATCTATGTCATGACCGACTTTGAGATAAATAGGGCGATAATTGTGCCTTTGAGGGGGAGTTAAAAAGAGTTTTGGAGTCAGACCTCCACTATGCTGTGTGTGTGTTTCAGAGAGAAAGATTACTGATTCAGTGAGACACTCAGCCTCTATTTTTCTCGTTTTTCTCATTTTATGTCATCATTTTAACTAAGAATCCCACTAAAAGTAATAGCTCCCTTTTTGGGATCAAGTTGAACGTTTTGATTCCATTTTTGTGGGGGTGCATGGAGCGGTACGGGTCACACTAACAGTGATGGAAGAAAAATAAATAATAAAGAGATCGCTTGTTGGGTGTAGAACAGTAGGTTCCTGCCATGCATTGCATTGCAGGTCCCAATAATATAAAAATGTTTTCTTAGCTGTTGGATAGTTAATGAAGCAAAACAATAAATGTTGACAAAAATGGAGACATGCTGTTCAATAGAAGCAAAAATCACAATGAAAATACTTTTCCAAAATTGAACAGAGAAAAAGCCAAAATATATCAGATATCTTCTGTGTTTCCTTCACAAAAGAGCAAATAGCTATGTTATTGTTAAAACATTGTAGAAAAACTTTGGATGGGTAAATTCTGTGAATAATTTTAAAAGATACTTCTTTTACTTTATTAGTTATCATATATTTGGTAAAGTCAAATCCTTTTCCAGTTAAAGTTAATAAATATGTTCCAATAAAATATCACATATGGAGTTGACATGTTTTTCTGAAATAATGAGCATTTGTTTTTGATGTTTGTTGCTTTTA
>NW_015114974.1:14380-33301 GCF_001443285.1 Poecilia latipinna
TAACAGACATTTGGTGTTGAAGTTTTTGGCAGAAAGGTTTATCGGTCAGCCAAACATGAAAAGCTGCGGATGACTGTCACACAGGTGGACTTGAGAGTTTATGCAGAAGTCCTTGGTCCCCAGACTTGAAAAAGTAAATCTATGCATCTTGTCAGTCAATGCTCCATGTCATACATTTTCAGAGTTTATTCCAACATTTAAAATATACAATGACATCAACAACACAGACACTTCAAACACCAAGACAAACTTACGGGGAACCATTTCACTGACGTACCGTTCCCCGGAGACAGCCTTACCCTTTTCATTATCATTTTATAAAGATTGTTTGAATTTCTGTCAGCAACAAATACATTGTTTTTGTTGTGTAATTGTTTAAACAAACAAACAAACAAACAAACAAAAAGACACAGAGAAATCCCTATGGATTCCCTGAAATGATGCTAACTAGCTTGTCATTGAACACAGTGTTACTCAGTTTTTTCACTGGGACGGGGAGGAAGAGGGTTTATGCTGGTATGTGGTTAGAGCTGCTGCTGACTGACTCACCTGTTGTCAAGTGGTAAAAGGTACAGGGAAGAATTAAATATATGAATATGTTGATATTTCTTTTCCTTAATTCATTAAATGCTTTGGAGGAAAACAGTAGTCTGTAGTTAAGCTAACTATGCTAAATGGTTGATAATCTCACACAGTCTACTCACCTCTCGGAGAAAAACTGGGTTATAAATAGACACTCGTCTTTTTCTCTCTCTATGTCTCTATTTTTTGAATAACTGATTTTATAATCTTTTTAGCAGCATTATAACTGCAACAGTTGATCTTGTCTTCTACTGACTGCTGCTGAAGACCATCACCATGAAGCTCCAAGCAGGAACGAACCATTCCATGCAAACCCAGTGGAGGGGGGGACAAATATGGATGGATTTTAGGTCTGGGAGTGGTAGCATTTAATTTTTACTGCTACGAGCAATTTTAGAAAACACAATGTGGTTAATTTTGTAATTGACATTGACCTGTTTTATTTCTGTAAACAAAAAAATTGTGGAGGTCTATAATGTGTGTGTGTGTGTGTGTGTGTGTGTGTGTGTGTGTGTGTGTGTGTATATACCGTAATACTTTCCAGCCCAATAGGTGGCGGTAAAGATGCTTTTACATGGTTACCAACCACCACAAAAACATCAACGAAGAAGAAGAACCTCCCATGTTTAGGTTGTGGGCGGGGCAACAACTGCGGCTGCGCGGAGTCGTAGCTCCAGTAGTCCAAGTAATATGACTGGCGGGAAGAGCTGCAGCAACAACAAGGATTCGGAGCCCAGCATGGACGTGGATGTGGATTCCAGCCGGACGGAGAGCGAGCGGGGAGACCTGGACAGCAGCGTTCCCGTTGCGTGCTCGTCCAACGGCAGCGGCGGGGAGGAGGACGACGCGGAGGGCCTGTGCAGGCCCCGAGAAACCGGGGGCTCGAGTGACCAGCTCACACCGGATGAAGGCGCCGATAGAGGCATCGGCAAGGAGCAAGAAGTGTCGGTGGAAATTGGAGAGACGTATTTGTGTCAAAGAACCGATAAAACATGGCGTATGTGAAAACATGGCTTAACTCCATCTATGATTTAGTTTTGCTGAAAACCTTTCATTATTTGAGACAGAAATATGTAAAACAAGAATAATTTATATTTATGTTAAGCTAGAGGTGTTTCAGCTGTCATAGAATCATCGCTCTGAACAATAAGCTTATTTCAAACATATAACGGTTTGGATATTAGTTTGTGACGAATAAAAATGTCTGTAGAAATAAATTGTTTTTGTTTATGAGGCCGAAGTTGGCGTCCGATTCGTAGTCTCACTGAAGAGCTATTCTGCTGCTTTTAAGAAATCTGGACTATAAATTTGCTAAAAGATTTATAATGGAGCTTAGTTATAGAATTAGGGGTGACTAAGTTAAATAACTATATCCAATAACTATTTACATGTGTAAATGTCCCATTAATTGAATGTATATACATCATTAAATAGTCCTTTTTACCAATAAATTAAATATGTAAAGAAATTTTGGAATATGCAAATAAATAATTAAATATGCCAAGAGATAATTAAATCTAGCTATTTAAATAATGAATTTAAATATCAGAGTCCTCTTTAAAGAAAAGCTTTATTTAGAAATATTTATTTCAGTCATGAAGTGTGTCCAGGTGTGGGGAGTGTCTAATGTTCTCTGATGTTGCTCCTGCGTTGAGGTGGAGCTGACCGACTGTGTTGCTGTTGTAGACATGGCCGAGGTGATCCAGTCCCGCCTCAACGAGCAGGAGGCCCGGGAGGAGTTCTATGTCCACTATGTGGGATGTGAGTATCTGAGCAGAACCAGAACCTGCACCATCACCTGTCTTTCAGAGGGACTGAGAGTTTGACGTTTGGACTGCAGTTAACCGGCGCCTGGACGAGTGGGTGGGGAAGAACCGGCTGGCGCTCACCAAGACAGTGAAGGACGCCGTGAGGAAAAACTCGGAGGTTGGAGGAGTCGGAGACCTCGGCGATCAGCCCGAGAGGAAGATCACGCGCAACCAGAAGAGGAAGCATGATGAGATCAACCACGTGCAGAAGGTGGCGCCCCCTGCTGTCTGCAGAGATGCCAGTGTCGGTTTCACCTAACACGAATTTTCTCTTCCACCCAGACCTACGCCGAGATGGACCCGACTACAGCTGCTCTGGAGAAGGAGCATGAGGCGGTGCGTACCTCCCACTACCTGTGCTACCCCGATAAGCTGCTAGGGTGGAGGTCTCCTCCTCACTCCTCCGTCTCCTCAGATCACCAAGGTGAAGTACGTGGATAAGATCCAGATCGGGAACTTTGAGATCGACGCCTGGTACTTCTCTCCGTTCCCAGAGGACTATGGGAAGCAGCCCAAGCTCTGGATCTGCGAGTTCTGCCTGAAGTACATGAAGTACGAGAAAACGTTCAGACACCACCTGGTGAGTCCAGCTGTTGCTTTTGAACCCTGGTCACATGACGCTGTTGGGGTCAAAGTAAGTTCAGCCTGGAGAAGCTGCGGTTTCATCAGCACAGCTGACCTTTGACCTTCTCCTCCTCAGTCTCACTGCCAGTGGAGGCAGCCTCCAGGGAAGGAGATCTACCGCAGGACCAACATCTCCGTCTATGAGGTGGACGGCCGGGACCACAAGGTGAGCTCGCTCGCCCTCTGGTGGTCGTCTTGGGGACAGCGGTGTCTTACTGGACTGTTGTCCTCAGATCTACTGCCAGAACCTGTGCCTGCTGGCCAAGCTGTTCCTGGACCATAAGACGCTTTACTTTGATGTGGAGCCGTTCATCTTCTACATTCTGACCGAAGTCACCAAGCAGGGAGCGCATATCGTTGGCTATTTCTCCAAGGTACGCCACCGCTTCGGCCACTTTCACCCAGTCAGCAGCAAACGGATGATTTAATGAATAAAATCTGAATTATGATGTGAAATCACCAACGGTCAGCTGGTTTAAGATTCAACACGCCAACCTGAAGGCTCTGCAGGCGTTCTGGTACCGACGGGTCCAGTGGTTCTGCTCAGATCTTTGAGTTATTAAGACACCATGATGGTAATGATCAGGTCTGATTGTTTTGTTTCTGCAGGAAAAAGAATCTCCAGATGGGAACAACGTGGCGTGTATTCTGACGCTGCCGCCGTACCAACGCAGAGGCTACGGGAAGTTCCTCATAGCTTTCAGTAAGTCAGGGGTCAAGGGTCAGGGCTGGCTTTAGGGTTCTGTCTACCTGAGCCGTTGGTGCTACAGAGCCTCACTAGTTGTAGAATATATTAACAATTTAATCCACTTAACTTCTTTACCTCAGAAATGTAAAGTTTATAGTTCTGAAGGTTTTATGGATCATAAATTAATTTCATAACAAACAAAACCAACGAGGAGATGGAGACAACTGACCTGCTGTTAGCGCTGCTACTGCTAGTGCTGCTACTCTTAGTGATGCTAGTGCTGCTACTGATAGTGACGCTACTGCCAGTGCTGCAACTGTTACTGCTGTTAGCGTTGCTACTGTTAGCGCTGTTACATTTATCTGGAAGTCCTGTGTCTAACCATCTTTTCTGGGTCAAAGGTCATCGTAGCATTAATGATATAAAGTTAACCTGCTGCTAAATGAAGATAAACATGAAACATGTTTATCTTCATTGGTCGACAAGCCATCGACCAAACGTGTCCTGGTCCGGATTCTGTGATGGTCCGGATCCCATCACAGAATCCACCTTTGGTTTTGGGTCCATTCAGGGCCAGGTAGGACTCTACCCTTTGGTCCTGATTGGTTCTGGTTCTGGTTCTGGTTCTGGTTCTGCAGGCTACGAGCTGTCCAAGCTGGAGAACGCGGTCGGCTCGCCGGAGAAGCCGTTGTCAGATCTGGGCAAGCTGAGCTACCGGAGCTACTGGTCCTGGGTTCTGCTGGAGATCCTGCGGGACTTCAGGGGGACGCTGTCCATCAAGGACCTCAGGTCGGTCCCGCACCGGGAGGGGGGTCTGAGCCGCAGCCAGAGGACTTTCAGAAATTCAGCACACCCCTCAGAGACGATCACACGATCGGCTGTTTACTGCGATTTAGTGTTTACATTTAAAATAGTTTCTGTTCTGGTCCGAGCAACCTGGTTCCTAGCAGAACCAGAACCTGCTGACCCGCTGCTGTCTTCCAGCCAGATGACCAGCATCACTCAGAGTGACATCATCAGCACTCTGCAGTCGCTCAACATGGTGAAGTACTGGAAGGGCCAACACGTCATCTGTGTCACGCCCAAACTGGTGGAGGAGCACCTGAAGAGCGCCCAGTACAAGAAGCCGCCCATCACAGGTGAGCCGGGGGGCGAGGGGTGGGAGACCGGGGGGTGGGAAACCGGGACGGGACGGCCCCCTGCAGGAAGACTAGCCTCTGACCTTCACAATAAGAGCATGGAAAGTGTCTGCTGGGAGAAACGGAGAAAAACATCTAGATCTGTTTCTACGTGTTTCTAAACCTGATGGCGTCCAGCAGGGGGACACCTTGTCCTCTGTCTGTCCAGCAGAGACATTGACAGACAGTAAAATGTCTTCAACGGTTTCCTGTCTCTGATGTCCTCTGTCTCTGTCCACAGTGGACACCATGTGTCTCAAGTGGGCGCCTCCCAAGAACAAACAGGCCAAGCTGTCGAAGAAGTGAGGAAGAGGAGCTGCTCGTCTTCATCACCTGAACTGTAAATAAATGTTATAAATCTGTTAATATTTTCATAGAATAAATGTTCTCAGGAAAAACCCGGTTCTGGTTCCTTCAAGCTTCAGAATAAAAATTCTTTCTTCATTTATTGACACGTTTCAAACAAAAATTTAATGTTTGTTTTCTTCACATTAATTATTAAAAACTGGAAATAAAACAAAACCCTCCTGCAGTTTGGAACCAGAATTATAAAGCAACGTCCAGAGTGACGAAAACCCAGAGGTCCAGTTACAGCAAAACACCCAGAACCGGACCAGCAGAACCGGACCAGGAAACGTTTGGTCGATGGCTTGTCAGCAGGTTCTGCAGGGAAGCATCTGGAACCGAACCGGAACCTCCAGAACCAAATCTTAGGACACCGCCCTCCGGTGATGAAGGTGCAGTGGCGTCGGCCATCTTGGATCCCAACATGGAGGCCCTGCAGGGATTTGAAGGGGCAGCGGTGTTAACCCCTTCCTCACCAGGCAGATCTCAGGTTTAAAACTTAAACATTTAAAAAGTTTTAAGTTCATTTAAAAATCTCCTGTTTGTCATTAATACCTGGTAATGTCCAGCAGGGGGCGCTCTAGTCTGAGTCTCCTGCTGTTCTCAGTCCTGCAAAAGTATTGGCACCCTTTAAACTTCTGATTTTATTATTCTGGGCTTTATGTGACAGAACGGCACAAAGAATAAAACATAAAATGTGAAGGAAAATGATTCCAGGTTTTAAATAAAATAATCTGAAAAGTGTGGTGTGCATTTGTATTCAGCCATGATTCTAAAGCTGCTCTGAATAATGACTGAAATGTAGCTATGGGAGGTCAGAGGTCAGGGTTTGATCTGGGTCATAAATCATGTTGGGAGTTTAAATCACAAACATGATGTTTCAGACATTATGAAGGTTTTATAATAAACTGGTCTCGGCATAAACCAGTCGGGTCAGAACCAGTAATGTGATCTGGACCATTTGGTTTCTGAAGAATGTTTCCTAGTAAAGGTTAAAGGTTAAACTGCAGAGTAAACAGACTCGTAATTAGTTTATTCAGAGTAATTACCTGTTTCCAGGAATCGTGACCCGGTTAAAGGTTCTGTGAACTCAGCGCCACAGCAAAGTCATAAGTTTACATACAGCAACCGGGGAAAACCCAGATGATGATGTCATGACTGAAAGCCTCTGATTGGTTCAATTACAAAATCTGCAGCCGCTGCTTCCTTGTGTGACATCATGGAAAACATGATCCCAGAAATCAGAACCTCGAAGCCGGTCCAGGTCCAGAAGCACAAAGGTTACCAGTTAGCTGCTACTGGTTACCAGTTACTGGTTAACTGGTTTCTAGTTGAATCCATTTCAGCTGCAGCTCCTTGTTCCCAAGAGAAAAGAGTTTTTTTTTTTTTTTTAACTTAATGGTTTATTGTATCCTGCTAAAATAAATTAAAATATTAATTAAAGCCTGGACCTCCAGCGCCTCCTGCTGGTCCAGAGGAGCGGATAAAACCTGGAGTGGGTCGTTTCCACAGGATCAGGATTTGGACTCTTTTCATTCGAAATTTCTCTTTCTAATGATTTGGTAACATCTCTTATTTTTAATGACCTGGATCATTTATTCTCTCTTTAATCAGGATTTACTTTAATAGTTTAAATTTCACTAATTCACAATCCTGCCAGGAGAAATGAGTCAAAGAATATTGAAGGAATAAAGTTTTACAGAGTAAACTTCTGACTTTAATAGAAATAATTATGATGCTAATAATAGCATCATAATTGCTGTTTTTATGTAACGATGTGACATGAAGGGGAAGTTTGGACTGAAATGATCCTGTGAGGAAAACAGGAGGTATGACCTGTTTTTTACGCACAAACACTCCATGTGATGAAGATATAATCAGCTTTATTATCTGATGTTCTGAACAAAGAACAATTCATCGGAACCAGTGCAGCTGGTTGGTTCAGTCGGTCACAGATAAACTGGTTTCCATGCAGATCAGATCATCTGGAGGAATCAAAATGCTTTCAGAGCTTCGGCTCAAACATGGGAAGATGTTGGATTTGTTGCCAGGAACCAGAGACGTCGGGTCTTTTCCCTTCATGCCTTGGTTCTGTACCGGTACCCGGCTCTCATTGATCCTCTTTTCAGAACCGTTCTTTATAGTTGGTTGCTAAACCGGCCCAGTTCCCAGAACCTGAAACTCAGACGCTCGGCTTTTCCTTCATGACTCATCTTGAGATGTTTTCACACAGAGCAGAAAAAAACACATAACTGGAACATGAGAGGAAAGCTGTCAGTCAGGAGGTTTAATTATACATTAGTAACTGCTGACTCATGCTGTGTGTGTGTGTGTGTGTGTGTGTGTGTGTGTGTGTGTGTGTGTGTGTGTGTAATGAGCAAGATGCTTACATTCTTCTCAGTGAATGACGTTGTGGTTCTGCAGCATCAAAATGCTGCGTCATTCTGGCCTTCAGAACCAAACATTCACGCTCGTTTGTTTTTCTTTTGGAAGATGAACTTCTGACCGAGTCTTTCGCCTCTAGCATTCAGGTTTGTTCTGAATTTGGCTCATTTTTTCCCTTTAGTTGTCACATGTTCCCTCCCTGCAGCATGAAGCTGCCACCACCATGTTCTGGGTTCCCCCAGCGCCCCCTCATGGTTCTGAGTTCAAATGTTTTTTAAGTCAACAGGAAATTTGAAAATATCTCTTGATAATTATGTTATCAGAAGATTAATGTCCCTCATGCGTCGTCCAGCTGGTCTGATTAAGTCGGTCATATTTAAACTCGCCTACGTTTATTCTCCATCTGGTGTGTAAATAAAACACTGGTGTGTTTAACTTGTCAATAAATCACATGCAGTCTGGAGCTGAGGGGAAGTTCGCCTGCAGACAGGAAGTGGCTGAGGTGTGTGCTGGGAGGAGGGACAGGTGGGGGCGTGTTGTTGGCCAGGTCTTCTTAAACTGCAGCAGAGCAGTGGATGTTAACTTCCAGAGATGGCGCTCTGCAAGGCGATCTGCGTGGCGGCGTTGCTGACTCTGTTTACTCAAGGTAGGAATCTCACCTGCATCGGCTCCACCAATCAGCTTCACCTGTGACAACATGTCAGAAAACAGCATTTAATCTTCAAATTATTCTGATTTTGTCAAACAGAAAAAGGGTTTTCCTGGTTATAAATAAGTTCAAGTTTTTTCCCACTGAATGAATTTTCTATTCATGAACATGTAGAGAATCAATTTTCTGATTTCTAAATTAGGTTGGAGCTAAAATTTTGATTTTGTGTGAAAATGTAGTTTTTAACTAGCAGCTCTCTGCATAACAGAGAAAAATCTTTTTGCTAAAATTTGTCTGAAATTGGATCAAAAGTCCCTGAACGAGTCAGAAAAAAGTTTCTCTGACCTAAAATTAGAATAAAAAATCATCATAATATTGTTAAACAGTTTGGATTTTCTTTATGTTCTGTTTTCTTGTTGCTACTTCCTATTTTATTTGAACTTTTGATCATATCAGTTGTATATTGAAATGTTTTATTTGCTTTAATTTTTGTCCTTAGCTTTATAAATAAAGTAGTATTGTCTGCCTTATATTTTAACGTAGATGTGAAGATAAATCATATTTATAAATGTGCAGAGATTGATTTAGTCAGAATCTGAAAGTTTCTGCTGTTTTTGACATTTAAAGGCTGAAGGAGAAACTTCAGGTGTTTAGTGAACATTTGCCACCATGACCACCAGATATGAAGCTTATTATGCTCTAAATACACGACTGCTTGTTTAAACAAAATTATTACCAAGAACAGATGAGAGACTAGCTGACGGATTCCAAGACAGATATAAAACCGGTTCTGTTCGTCTGTCAGGATCTGGTTTCTATTCACGAACCAAATGACTAAAGCAAATATTTTTCCTAGAACAAATAAAGACTGTTCTTCACACAAGGAAACATTCCTGAGTTTCATCTTAAGTCAAACAGGTTAACCATTCAAAGACGCTGCAACTGATGAAAATGCCAGGATGGAAAGACATCAGCAATAGCAAAGATGATTAATGATTAATTAATGATTAATTATCTGCTCGTTAACCTGGGATTGGTCGCAGCTGTTAATGTTAAAATACATCATTTACTTCAGAATTCAGCACCACAATCAGCCTCAGCTGAGATCATTCTTTCACTTTGCTTTAAATTATTGATTAATTGGATCCATTATTTTATTATTATTAGTTTATTTTCTTAAGATTAAAGTAAAAATTAATTGATTCTAAAGACCATTGCTATGGCTAAAAGGTGAAAATTCAATGCAAAGAAATTGAAGTAGCTTAAAGGTTTAACTTTTATCAGAAGTTTTTTGTTGGGTTGTGCTGTGGTGGTGCAGGGGTTAAGCACAACCCACATATGGAGGCCTCAGTCCTCGATGCAGCTGTCGCAGGTTCGATTCCCAGCCTTGGCGACCTTTGCTGCATGTCTTCCCCCTTCTCTCATTACCCACTTTCCTGTCAATTAACTATGAAATAAAGGCAAATAGAGCTAAAAAAAAGTTTATTGTTGGAGAAGGAGCCACCATGAGGGTCTGATCAGCCAATAGGAAGAGAGCTTGGATAAATCTATACCATTCTAGTCAGAAGAATAGATTATGTAATGTTGATGTTTATCACATTGGTTAGAGTGAAATCAAACTGTCACTGAGGATAAAAGTGAAGGATGATTTTAGATTTGGTCACAAGGTCAACATTTAAAACTGATCATTAAGGACATCTGTTAAAGTTTTTAGCGCTCCCTGAAAGCAAAAGTCTAAACAAGTTCATGTCCAGGATGTGTGGGGTCTGCAGAGATGGTAGCTGACCTTTTCCTGACCTTTGACCTGTACGTCCTGGGTGGAGAACTGATCCTCTCCTCTCTACAGTCCCAATGGTTCACTGCAGAGAGGAGAGGATGGTGAAGCGAGGCAGAGCGGGGGAGTTCTCCAGATGGTTCTGACCCGTGGACCGCCCGATCCACCTGCTATCTGTCTGCATCCTGGATCAGAGCGGTGGAGTCATGTCTGACCCTCGCTGAGGTCCAGTCGCTAGTGCCTAGGGAGAACCCAGCCCGGGGGCCCGGGGGCCCTGGGGCCCGCCGGTCCTGACGGTTTTGGTTCCCAGACTCACCTGCTGCCAGTTTGAAGTTACTTGGTGGATCTTAAGGTTCTGTTCACTGCAAGGGAATCTCCAGACATCTGAGGTCCACCATTCTCCAGAGAGGAAAACATCTTAGATATCCCACCAGATTCAGCCCAAGGTCAAAGGTCAGAGCATGAAGCTCAGAGAAATGACCAAAATCTCTACAGGCCTCAGTTAGAGGGTTAAAGGTCAAAGTTAATCCATCCACTCTCTCGACCTTCTGACGTGTACGGGTAACAGGCCATGACCCAGTCCGATCTTCGGATGGGTCTTTGGTTCTGCAGGATCCGGTACCAGAATTTCTAAAAGCTGAGTTCAGATTAATCATGTTGAGTTCATAATAATATTTCTGTAGGAAATTAAAGAATTAAATAAAAATAACTCCCTGTGTGTTTAACTTGTTGCTGTGTTTCATTTTTCAGAATCTTCTTCTCAGCTATCAGGTAGGAGAAATTTTCTCTGAGTTCCTGCATCTTAACTCTCCTGTCTGGGTCTTCTTGGTGTTTTCTGATCGAGTCCTTCAAGGAAAACCAGATCCAAACTCTGACATTCATGTAGAGGCGACTAAGACCATCAACACTTTCACGTTAAACGTGATAAACCAAGAAAATACTTGAGGAAAATAGTATTTGGAACCAAAGCTACTGATGTACTGAGTACTTCAGTATTACTGTGTAACTCAGACAAAATATTACATGATCTTTAGGTTCTTGTGAATAAAAGAAATCACATCAATATTAAATAATTTCAGGCAAAAGAAACTAATCTCAGTTCATCACAACATAAAACCTTTGAACCCAGTTCATCCAGTAAACTTCTGGTACATCACTGGTTTTTACATCCTGGTTCTTCAGTAACTCCAGGTTGGTGGAGGAGTCAGACATTGGACTCAAGCAGAAGTAAAAAGTACATTGCAGTAAATCTACTCCATTTATTTTAAAAGGTTCCTTGTGATCATACATGGTCACCTGGCTCTGCATTCATGTCAGGTTGCCATGACGTTTCAGTCGATTTCCTGTCCTGGTCTGCAGATTCTCCAGAAGTGATGAGATGTCTTTGTGTCCTCAGTTTGTGGTCAACCACCCCTAAACACCAGGATCGTTGGAGGAGCGGTGGCTCCTGAAGGGTCGTGGCCCTGGCAGGTCAGTCTGCACAGCTCCTCGGGCCACTTCTGTGGAGGATCTCTGATCAACAACCAGTGGGTTCTGACTGCAGCTCACTGTGTCCCACTGTAAGAAATCTAATCCTTCTGATCTGAGCTGGAGTCTTCTGTCTGAAGAAAACAACTTTACTGTTCAAACTGGTTTCCCAGATAGAAAATTATGACAGAATCAACACTGAAACAACGTTAAAGGCTGATATTGACACGAAGTTGAAAGCTGTCGGTGACTCACGTGTTGAATCAATGTTATTGTTTCAACCATAACTGACACTATATCAATGCTGATTTAACCATCATCTGATTGTGGAGCTGCAGGCACATTTGTGCTGATTTATATTGAATGAAAGTTAAGGAATCAATGTTGATTCATGTACATTTTAGGTCTACATCATAGCAAACCATTAAAAGTTTCTTCACTGGTGTAAAACATTATTTTATTGGCAGATGATGGTATCATGTCGTTCATAATTATCTTACGTTACTATATTTCCAAAAATGTGTGAACATAAACTTAAAAAAATACAACATGGCATTAACATAACATTTTATTTTAGAAAACAGGCATAGATCTGTAAACATATTGGACTCCTTTTTGTCAGAACATCAGTCTATTGTCCATGAAGGTCCAGCAGGTTCAGTTTGTTCTGAATGAACCAGGAAACAGGACCAGTTGGGCTAACAGGTGGTTGGCGTCTCTTTGGCTCCTTGGTGCCTTCCTCCCACTGTGGTGCCTAATGAAGCCACTTCCTGACAGTTTCCCTGCAGTCAGTCAGCTTTGGGTCAAACTGCAGAAACACACAGAGATAAGAGTGAGGAAGGCGCTGGTCAGAAAGATGATAAACATTAGAAAAGTTCTGAAACACATAGAAATATTAAATAGTGTACTGGTTATAGAACCAACACAAAGCGTACGGTTCCCCATGTACACTCAGTTAAATTAATTAGGACACTAATGAATATTTATTATTTATCTTAGTTGACAAATACAGTAACATTTACCCATCAAGCTGCAGCGTAATGTAGCATTTATGATGCTGCACTCATGTTAAAATGAGGGAATCTATTTAAAATAAAGGCTGTTTATCAGAAAACCTAAAGATAAAACTCAGGGAGGATCAGGGTTGATTTAACAGACAGAAAAATAGAGCAAAAGGTGATTTGTATTGTAGTTAGAAAAATGATTTACAGTTTATACAGGATAAACTTCCATCCAATAGCTGGTTCAATCTTCCATCAACCACAAACATGTCCAAATAAGTTGATTAAATTCATTCAAAAATATTAATATGCTGATAAAGATCCTGTACCAGTAGTAATAGTCCAGTTTAACCAGTTACCAACCCAAGAATCGGCAGGTTTAGATCAGCGGTTCTTCTGCACCTGGATTCAGTCTGTGGTGATTAACAGCCTTCTGCAGGACTGATGGCTGCAGACGGTCATGCAACCATGTGAATCAGCTGTTCTGGATCAGAGGCTCATCTAAGCACATCATAATAAACAATTAAAAAACAAGTGATTTGAAATGATTTCAATGGCAATGTTTTGTTTTTTCATCTTTATAGAAAATTCAAAGAAAATATAATGACAAGGCACATTAGTGATAAAAGGTTTGATTTGATAAACTGAGCAGAAAAAAAGAATAACAACAAACTGAGGAAAGTAAAACAAAATGTCACAAATGAAAGACAAACTTCAAACCTTAAATGAAGATATTAACATATTGGAATAAAGTTTGGTGATGTAAAATTATTTCACTTTAAAAATGGAGCTGATTTTTAGAAAGCAATATTTGTGAATAAAACTTAGGATTAAATATGTCATAGTTCAACTCTTCATCCCTGTTGGATCAAATTTTATAATAAAACTTAAAGATGGAATAGATTTATTGTGTAAAATCCACTTTTGAAAACTTTCTAAAAACTAATGAAAAGCTACAGTTTAAAAATGTTTGTCTCAAAATCTCAGTCACAAAACGACAGGAATTGATATTTTAGAATTAATTTAGCAGAAAGTCATTAAAGGGGAAACTTTACACATAATTATTAAACTAATATCAGGTTTTTTATGGCAGTGGAATAGAAAGCTGCTTGGTTCTTAACATGATTTTGAAATGTTTCCTTCTCAGACTAGAGGAGAAAACTGATGAATTATTGTTACATTTTTGGTTCATAAAGTCAACATTCAGTTTCTTTTAAAAAGGACATTTTTATTTTTCATATCTGCCGTATGTTTGTCCTGAACTTGATCTTTATTAGCTCCACTTTATGCCAAACTAACCTTTAGCTGCATAAACCAGATGGTTAAAAACATCAAGTCACATAGAGATAAATTGATTATTAGAACATTTTAATGTGTATTTTTTCCATCTTAGAAATATGGCAAAGTTCACAGAGCGAATAAAGTATTGAAATAATTTTGGTTTCACTGAACATGAGGGATTATATTGAATTTTCTGTATTCAACGAGTCACAAAACAAATCTCCAGCAGAAATACCTTTACTGCACATTTAAAATATTTTCTTCTAGTTGTTCTTAAACAAGTTGTAGTTTTTAGCAGCAGAAAGCCAAACGGTGACCAGTCCGCCATTTTGGATGTGAAGCTACGACCCAGGGCCGTTCTGACCCCTGACCCCTGATGTGACTTTGACTGAGCCACTCTTCATAGGGGCGCTGAGCACCGGACCGGGCCAGTGATTCAACATTGATCAGACGTTGGACTTTCAGTCGTTAGAATTCAACCACAAAACAACATTGATTTAATGAATCTGGTTACTTGGCTAGAAGTGGATGATTGTTTGATGGTTGATCCACCATCAATCGTCGACTTCAACCAAAAATGAACCTTTCTAACCATAATTCAATATTGAATTACCATCGCTTGGTATCTGGTTTGTTTTTGAAACTGCTGACTTTTCTGTCTCTGAACATGATGGGCTCAGTGGCAACGCAGTCCCTATCAGCGCCGTGTATCTGGGCCTTCAGAGTCAGGAGGGAAGCAACCCAAACAAACAGAGTCGCACAGCAGCGCAGATCATTGTTCATCCTGAATACTCTGCTGCCACTGACGACAACGACATCGCCCTGATAAAGCTCTCCTCAGCTGTAACGTTCAACAACTACATCTCGCCGGTCTGCCTGGCGGCGGCGGACAGCACCTTCTACAGCGGCGTCAACTCCTGGGTCACCGGCTGGGGCAACATTGGATCTGGTGGTGAGATTTTAAATGACTGATTAACGCCACAGTAGTCTCTCCTCTGACTACTCGGCTAAAGTGCACCTGTGTTTCCTTGACAACATTTCCTGTGCATTTGTTTTTCACACCCTAATGGAGAACGTTCATCACTAACAAAACTTAATGTTGTCCTTCCTGTTTACCAAACTCATAGTTTGAACCGTATTTCTTCCTCGGTTTGGAAATGTTTTCAAGGACTGAACCTTTAAACTGTTGTACTCTGAATCTGTGTCTCCTCAGCTCCTCTTCCATCTCCTCAAAACCTCATGGAGGTGGAGATACCAGTTGTGGGCAACAGACAGTGTAAATGTAGCGGCTATGCACCGACCACCATCACTGACAACATGATCTGTGCAGGATTACTGCAGGGAGGAAAGGACTCCTGTCAGGTGATTATTTTTGCTTGTTAGAATCTGGTTTCATCCAGCAGATCATCTCATCTCCTCCAACACGTTTCTCTTTTTAAAGGGAGACTCAGGAGGTCCGATGGTGAGCAAACAAGCTGGCCGCTGGATTCAGTCAGGAATTGTGAGTTTTGGCATTGGCTGTGCTAACCCAAATTTCCCAGGAGTCTATGCCAGAGTCTCCCAGTATGAGAGCTGGATCAAAACCCAGATCACCACCAACCAGCCGGGCTTCATCACCTACACATCTACCGGAACCAACAGCGACCTGAGCGTCTCCTGCTCTGGCGTGCCACCAATCCCGACCCCCACACCTAGTAATTCCTCTTCTATCCATAACATTTCAGCTAGCTCACCTTAACATGAACACCTCACATGTCCAGGATTTGTAAAAATCTGCTTGTCATTCATCTTCAGGAAGTTGTGTGAGTTATAATTAAAGATGTTATCTAAAATGTGTTCTGAAGTGCGACTGTGCTTTAATCTCCCAGCGATATACTGCGGCCAGGCTCCACTGAACTCTGGCATTCTGGGCGGTAGTTCTGTGGCGGCAGCTGGTGAGTGGCCGTCCATGGCGAGTCTGCAGAAGAACGGTCAGCATGAGTGTGGAGGAACTCTGGTGTCCATGGAGTACGTCCTGAGCAACGCTGCCTGCTTCTCAGAGTGAGTCACAAAAGATCCCAGTCTGGTACCGGTGTGTTTGCATTGGTCCTCATGTCCAGGGCCCAGCCTGCCGAGACCTGTGGTTCCATTTGGGCTGGCCAGAAAATCATTGAGAAAAGTGTTTCAACAGTTAAACAGTTTAACAATGACCAACTGCTCTAACAACTTTC
Organism: Poecilia latipinna; assembly: GCF_001443285.1. Classification (NCBI taxonomy): domain Eukaryota; kingdom Metazoa; phylum Chordata; class Actinopteri; order Cyprinodontiformes; family Poeciliidae; genus Poecilia; species Poecilia latipinna. The sequence goes on from NW_015114974.1 coordinate 30,373, forward strand.
AGTCTGGTTTCCATGGTTACCAGAGTCCTGAGACTGCCCTAGTCAAAGAGTTGATCAATGACATATAAACATAGACAGCAAAAGAACCACAGAGCTGGTTCTGTTGGATCTGTGGCATTAACCAGCTCATCTTTACATGAACACCTCACATTATCAGGATTTGTAGAAATCTGCTTATAATTCATGTTCAGGAAGTTGTGTGAGTTATAATTAAAGATGAATGGAGAGAAGAAGTCCAGCTTCTTTCTGCTGAAGCTTCTGGATTTCATTTTTCTGGATGACAGGAGCTACGCCTGCATGTTTTCTACATTCACTTTAGATTTGCAGGTTGCTATATATCCAATGTTTTTAAGTTTCAGTCCTAAGTCAGTTAATCTTCTTGCCTTAGCTCTCCTAATGTGTCTGAGTGGACGGTGGTTTTGGGTCGTCTGAAGCAGAATGGGTCCAACCCATTTGAGTCGTCATTCAACGTGTCGAATATCACCATGAGCAACCTGACCGGGTCCAACATCGCACTGGTTCAGTTGTCCACACGCCCCACCCTGAGCAACTACATCCAACCCATCTGCCTGGACAGCGGCAGAACCTTCCCGGTCGGATCCAACTGTTGGGCTGCTGGCTGGAGCTCTGGGCGAGGAGGAGGTGAGGCTGCAAGTCTTCCAGATTCGGACACCACCCAGATAGCACAGAATGACTGAAACAACATTGAATCAACGTTAGGTTTTCAACCATAACTGACATATCAACGTTGATTCAACCATCATCTGAATGTGGATTTGGGTTGATTTTATATTGAATGAAAGCTACGGATTTATGTACATTTTTAGGTCTGATGGTCTACATCATAACATGCCACTAAAAGTTTCTTCACTGGTGTTAAACACTATATTATTGGCAGATGATGGGTAAACTGTGTACAAAAGGTTAAAAATGACAACATGGGTTGTCCACAGTCTGTCTGTTGTCCACAGAAGAACAGAGTCCATGAGGTTAAGCTTTGTACTGTATGAACCAGGGAAACAGGACAAGTTGCGGTAACCCCAGTTTGACTCTGGTTGGCGTCACTTTGATTCCTCGCGATGTCTTCCTCTCGTTCTGGCGCATAATGAAGCCACTTCTTGACAGTTTCAAGTCAGTCGGCTTTCAGTCAAACTGCAGAGCAACGGCTGAAAAACACAAAAATAAAAGTGAGGAAGGTGCCAGTTAGAAAGATGATAAACATTTGAAAAGTTCTGAAAGACATTGAAAGATTAAACAGTGAACTGGTTACAGGTCTGAGAACAAATACAAACCGTATGGTTCCTCATGTACACTCACTGTTAAATTAATATTTAAAACTTGCAGGGCCTGGAGGACCGGTGCTGAAAAACACTGGATTTGATGTTGGCATTTCAATCACTGGATGTTAATTGGCTAGAATTGAATGGTTGTTTGATGGTTGATCCAGCTTCTGTCGTTGACTTGAACCATAAATTCAACCTTTGTGATCAGAATTCAACACTGAATTAACATCTTTTGCCAACAAGCCAACAGCGAAGCAGCTGTGTGATTGGGACATCCCACTCATGTAAACGTAGGGGTGGACCGCTCCACTCAGTACGTTGTAGATGTTTTTGTGTCCATATATCAAACAGTCAGTGAGAATTGTTATGAACAAGTAAGAAAATGTACAGAAATGAATCACCACTGACTATCCTCTGCAGTGGTTAATTTAAACGTGAGAACCGCTCACTAATAAAATGCTCTGACCCAGAGCTCTGATGAGGAGGAGAGGAGGGGAAGGGTGGGGCAAAACAGCTGACATTGATTCAACATTGATCAAACGTTGATCAGACATCAGATTTCAACCACCAAACAACGTTGATTCAATGACACAGTTTCAATGGTTTGATTGGATGGTTGTTTGATGGTTGATCCACCGTCATTTGTCGACTTCAACCAAAAATCAACGATTCTAACTATAATTCAACGTTGATTTAACGTTGTGTGCTATCTGGGTAGATTTCTAGAGCTCTCATCTGAAATGACATTTTATGTCCCACAACTTCAGTCGAGGAGCTTCTGCAGGAGTTTCAGACGTCGGTGCTAACCTGTGAAAATGTTTCCTCCACGGAGAACATCTGCACCACAGAGTTGACTCTGGAGAAGGTGAGTGGCGGCTTGACCTCTGTCCTGTTGACCTGCAGGGACACTGAGTGTCCACAGGGACAAAACGTCCCTCAGGAAACAAAGACTTCATCTCTTTGAAGGTTTTTTACCTTGACCTTTAGGTCAAAGGTCAAGGTTCAGGTTTCTGGAGCTCTGTCTGCATGGCGTTTCTGAGGTTTGCATTAGTATCTTCTTTATCAGTTTAAGATCATAATCTCTGTCATGTTTCATATAAAATGTGTTTCCAACAAGTTTACCAAAGTATTTACACCTGTTACATGTTTAGATAATTCATTTGATTCTAACCACAAACTTCAAGTAGATTAGCTGTGATTTTATGAGAGGAAACACAAAGTCGTGATTTCCTGTGGAAGACATAGTTCATAATCTTAAATGTGATCCACTGCCACTTTAATCTGTTGGCCCTGAAGGAGAATCATCCGTTCTCCATGCTGAGTTCTTGATGTATGAGGTTACAGAAGAGTCAGAGAGTTGAATTCATGAATCCCATTTATTAATACCAAAATACAGCTGCTACTCTAAGAACTAACAATCAAAATGGCAACAAGCAACATGTAGTAGCTTCTTTTGTTGGGCTCTGTCTAAGCTACGCCCCAAAGAGGGCGTTCCCTAGTGTGTCATTTCCTCTAAGCAGAGCTCTCATTTGCACTTTGTAGGTTTAGCTTAACAACTAGCGAAAAGAGGCAAGGCAAGTTTATTTATATAGCACTTTAAAACAGTACCACTGACCAAAGTGCTGTACAATCACAAAATTAATCAA